>NC_084972.1:14128120-14235620 GCF_963691925.1 Scomber scombrus
GTTTCCTCACTCTCCAGCTGGAAAGGTTAACCGCGAGAGGCTCTCAGAGACACTCCAGCAGACACACAAGTGATCTTTCCTTTAATTGGCTTTTCCACTCCCCTTCTCCTCCTCTCTTCTCCCTAGCAGGTCAGCACTGTCCACTGCAGGGCCCGACAGAGAAACACACACACATATGCACAAACTACGACACAGAGGCACTCAGGCTGAACTGAGGACTTGACTTGCATTCGGCAAGGTATGTGTGTGTGTGTGTCTGTACACCTTTAAATATCTCCATCCGACCAGTCAATCTGTCGTTAGTAGTACAGGAGAAGCAGCGCTGTGTAATTGAGCTATCTGGCTCTCGGGCCTCCATGATGTCCTCATCCATGAAGCAGCTGACACCGTGGCTCTGCTCCTAGCTGTCACAGAGACAGGGCACACAGGAAATTCATAAGGAGAACACTGACAGGCGTGGAGCAATTATCAGCCATAGTACAGTTTAGTTTTTTTTCTTTTTTAAATCAGTACTGAAACCTACAAACCCCTGCTTCCTCCTCAGAGAGATTTTTGCAAAATCAAAATGTTTTAAAGTTGGAAATGAAGGAATGCTGAATTACTTTCAGACAGACCTTAAGCTCTGTCAGAATGATAAAAGAGATGCAAGCATTCTGGCACTATAAATGCTATTGTATCAGAGCAGGATTTGAGGTTAAGCTGAACTCTTGCCATTGAAAACAACAGAAAAAAAGTTATCCAATCCTCTAACTTCTCATCCCACTAGGAAAAAATACTTAATTGTGTTCTTCTAAACTCAATCTGGCAGATAGCAGATCTTGATAAGAGAAAGAGAATAACAGTGTGAAATGAGCTACACGCTACGCTGACATAACCGTGCTAGCCTAGAATCAGAGCGAGATGACTAGACAAGGCTGCTCGACGATTGCACCCTGGACCAAGCTATGCCGACTATTCTGCTTCATCTCGCCCTACGCACCAGCCTCGCCACAGCCATTATCCACAGGGTGAAGCATGTGAGAGGACATCATTACCACCTGCCACAAAAACAGATAGGACACCAGACATAATGGAGTGAGGCCTATTACTCATCAAATCAGACGTGCAGATGTTCAATCTCAATCTCAGTCGCAAGGCTTACTGAGATACATTTAATCACAGCAGTGTTGAAACAGAACCTGTGCATATGTGAGGAAGATCAGACCAGACTGAAGCCCCTGAATGTTAAAGTGCATTTATCCAGATTTTCAAAAAGCATACTGTTTCATTTTCCCTTCACAATGTCTAGCCACAGGGCCTGAAGTTTCAATGTAGGTTAGCGTATAGTTTAATCGATTCCTGCAAATCACATTTACAGCGAGGTATATTAATGTTCAGCCCATGTTAACACTGGTGCAGAATGCAGGACAACTGGCCGGAAGCACCGCGTTCCGACTTCCGCTCTGGACGACACACTTGGGAAACACTCACTCCTGCTCTCTGCAAGGCTACGAGACCCCTCTGCTGCTGCAGCATATCTCCCTAGCATATACAGATAAGCCTCCAAGCATTGCAACTTGAAGGGATACAAAGATGGCCCACTGGCTAAAACATAAAACTATATCATCTGAAGTGGAACCTGCACAGAAAAAAAGAGCAGAACCCAAAAGGACTAGTGCAAACGGCACTAGCGCCACTGATATCAACATTAACAATGTTAATCCTCAGGATGCTCAGACAGGTAACAGTAACATTACTAAGGTGAAGCAGCAGTCCAAAGACAAATTTCAGTCTAACTGGCTCAGAATACATCCATGGCTCGAACTTAACAACAGTTAAAAGACCTGCTCGATTTGTAAAATGTACAATGCTGTGCCTTTTACCAGCCGATGTTACAAAACATCAACATCCCCACAAATAATAATAATAATAATAATACATTTTATTTTTAAGGCGCCTTTCAAGGCACTCAAGGTCGCCTTACAATACAGATAAAAAAACAATTAAAAGAGCCAAAAGGGACACATGTAAGTGCAATAAAAAACAAATACAATCAGAAAACTGCAGGATGGATGACAAATTAAAGTGAGTATGAAAGTTTGAAAAGGTGGGTTTTTAGACGGGATTTGAAAATGGATAGAGAGGTAATGTTCCTGATGTCGGGGGGAAGGGAGTTCCAGAGGCGGGGGGCAGAGCGGCTGAAGGCTCTGGACCCCATGGTGGACAGACGGGCAGAGGGAACAGCGAGGCTGATGGAGGAGGCTGATCTGAGTGCCCGGGAGGGAGTGTTGATGTGGAGGAGGTCAGAGAGGTATGGGGGGGCGAGGTTGTGGATGGCCTTGAAAGTGTGAAGCAGGATTTTGAAGTCTATGCGAAATTTGACAGGAAGCCAGTGAAGTTGTTGAAGAACAGGAGTGATATGATTGATGGATGGAGTTCTGGAGACAATACGAGCAGCTGAGTTCTGGACCAGTTGGAGCTTACGGAGGGACTTGTGGGGGAGACCGAAGAGGAGGGAGTTGCAATAGTCTAGGCGGGATGTAACTAGAGTGTGGACCAGGATGGCAGCGCTGTTGGAAGTGAGGGACGGACGGAGGCGGTTGATATTGCGAAGATGGAAGTAGGCTGACTGGGTAACCTTATTAATGTGAGTCTGGAATGACAGAGAGCTGTCAAGGACGACACCCAGGCTCTTAACCTGGCGTTTCTCATACAACAGCTTTGAAGTAGGGTTTGGTAAGACCTTGCGTTTCTCTGGCTAAACAGGTGACAAGTTAAATTTTAGCAGTAATTTCAAGTAGGTCTCCTCCAAGGTTACTAGTTGGAAGTGGTACAAAATCATGCTGTCACTGTTTTAACTGGAGCAAGGAGAAGAGCACACACTAGTTGAGTATATGAAGTCTCTGCTTTGGCTTACAGTTTGTCTGAGTATATATTTGAAGATCTAAATATCTGTCTTTAAGTCATCTTTCCCCCAGGCTTTATAGTTGATATGCTGCCAAAATAAGTTTCTTGTAGAGACCTCAGATCCAGAGTCTTACGGCTCAAAATGACATACACATCAGACCCACTGGGAACCCGCCTCCTGCATCTTTGGACTCAAACTATAATATAATCCCTCTGGATCTAAAGACAGAAACATCAATTGGGGGTTGTAATCACTGGGTTAAACTCAACAAAGGCTTTAAACCTTGTTTTTTTTCTCATAATCTATAATATAAAAAACTCCCACTATAGTAAGAGAACTCATTAGTACAGTACAGTACAACATTTCAAAAATATTATTACTTGGCTTTGATTGTGACTATCTTGTTTTAATGATGGTACACTTTCACTGTCAATTTGTTTTCACTTTTTGTTTTATCAACTTTAATAACTTATCTTACTTTAAAAAAAACTTCTATTAGTACTGGTTTTGTTTCAGAAACCATTTACTGTTTGTTGATGTCAATATACATCTGCTGAGCTAGTGAATACTACTAATGAGTTTTTCAAGTGTTTATAGCTAAATATCCTCACAGAAGGTGCAAGAGTGACTAAATTCAGCAATGAGCAGCCAGTGACTTATTTACCAGAGCACATACAGAAGAAAAGCCTACAACAGCAGGGGTTTTTGAGCAAGGTCTGGCTTCATCCTTCACATTCTTACAAGTTTCTATTGCCAATACATACAAAGTAAAATAAAGCCAGCTCCACTTGTGTCTACTTTGTATGCGATACCTCACCACTTAACAATCATGCACATGCAACCACATCAATAATCAGACATGAAATATTCTCCTAAGACTGACATGTGTATATATATATATATATGTGGGTGTGTATATGTATATATATTATACACACACACACACACGTTTTTTAATACATTTTTATTCTGTGTGTGGGTGCGTGCGTGTTTGTGTGTGTGTATGTGGCTTGTTTGGTGATGTATCACATTCATGATTGTTCTGATATGAATCAAATTATATGCATGATTAACACATTTGTGTAATATTATAAAAGCAAACATTATTCTTGATGCTTGTTTTTCATTTTTTATAACATATCTTTGTATCTGACATACAAGCATATCGGAATTTGATTATAGTATTTAACAACACAATCTTTTTAAATATTTACTGTACTGACATTATTTAGTTCATACTTTTACTATTTGAGCATTTTAAAACTGAATTTCAGAATAACATTGTAGTATAACTATGAACACCTTTATAACAACTTTAACATATATTAAAAACAACAAATAGTTCAATAGAAAGATTGAGAGATTAATCAATGAAACCTTACAAATTAATGAAAAAATCATGTCATGGAAATGCTATTTCTGTGAGTGCACAGTAGTTGCTGTTGCATGTCCTTGGCATCTTCTCTGCAGAAAAGGCATTAACACCAGCTGCTGCTATTTGCGGTAGGTCTGCTGTTGCCATGTTTGAGCCCACTCTTCCTGTTGAAATGAGATTGTGCGTAACCTTGTCAATACAATGGGTATCAATGAAGTTTGTCTCTATTCATCACAACATTGAAAAATTACGTTTAGGGCAGGGCTAACACTATGTTAGCTTGACATGTTAGCATGCTAACACATGCGAATACAAAGTGCACTTGAGGAGTCATAAATGACACATTTCGATTAAGATCCGATGATGGCCATAGATGAAAAGAAGTGATTACAATTTACACTGTGGATAACATAGATTTCTGTATCAAATTCAATAGAAATCCATGCAGTGATGTAGTCTAGTTTATTGTACTGGATATAGTGTTGTTGCCCAACTATTCTTATTTTATTTTAATTAATTTTATTAAGTATCTGTATTTACTAAAAACACTGTAGGTAGCAGGTGAGTAATTAGCACTTAGTGTGGTAAATGTAAATACATGTATGGCTGTTATTTATTTCTTGTGCTTATTTATCCCATATTTATCTCTGCAGTGATAACCAATCATCAAACACAATCATTACACTGAAATCAGTTTTAAAATAATACAATTATCATTATTCACTAATTAATAGCAACATGAAATTACAGGAAATAACATTTAACCCCTTTTAGTTTGGTGTCTATTCAGGTAAATTATACGAGATGTACCTTTAATTTAAACTCACACTGAGTTGCTCAGCACTTAGCACACACAAAAACCCATGTTTCAGGCCTGATGCAAAGCTTGGGGGCGGAGTGGCTCAGAAGCTGAATGACCATTTCACTCAAAAAACATAAAATGAAAGAGTGGTACCTTAATTCAGTGTAAACAATCCAATATGCAGTTTATATCAGTCTGTTGATCCTCTGTGAAGAGCATGGCAGTTAAACAGGTGTCCCAAGACGGTGGAGACAAGACAGCAGGTGGGTGTGATGGGGTGTTCTTTGTAGCATTACTGTCTCTTGGTCTTGAGCAAGCTGTGTGTCCTCTTTCTGCTAAATCTTCAAAGTTTCTAGGTCGTGAAGGGTGAACTGTGGCTTTTTAGCATGAGCTGGGTTAGCTGTGCAGTGGCTAATAGTCCATTTCCTTAGCTAATGAATGCTAATACATACACAGTATGCTAATGAGTTAACTGGGAAGCTAATGCGCAAAAGTAAACAAATTTCGCGCAGAAATATTTCCAGCTGCTTACACACAGTATGCAGAAATAATACCTTGGAAAAGACTGTAGAGTAGAAAGTGTCTCAGACACAAATTACATACTTGTCTGACATGAACAAACTTTTTCAGTCGCCACTTTGTCAGGAAAGCAAAACATTTTTTCAACACAGTCACTTCCTCTTTTGCCGAGTGTCTCTAACTTATCTGTATCTCATTGACCAATGAATGTGTATGACAAGTATTACTCTTAATCACACATATCACTTCCTCTTAAAACCGTGAACCCTATAAAATAAGCTAATAAGCTTAACATTTTTAAGTTTACCTCTGTATGTTTTTAGAAAAATATTACTGTACCTTAATCTTTAATGTAGCCTTTCAACCCTATTTTAACCACGTCTTTTAATCTTATTTAAAGAACACCTTTAACTTAACATTTTTATGACAGTGCATGATATTTTTAAAATGGTTACGCTGTGATGATTTCTTCCCAGCCTCTCACTCACCTGTCCCAGACCAACACCCGATAAAAACCACCACACTCACTAAAGCACATAGTAGCTTACATGCATCCACTTATAATTAAGAGCATTTTGAAAGACGGGGCATGTATTATCAACAATTTATTATAAGCAACACAAGACTTTAACAGCCAGTGACATTTACAGCTGGAGAGATTTAAACAATTTAGACTGATTTTCTACTGTTTTAGTGTTAATCACCTTCCCTGGTGATTTCGTATAGCTGGAGGAGACAGTCATTCACTGCTTTGACAGTCAATGGGGCGCTTCACATGGGGGTTCATCACAATGATAGATCTTTGGGCTTCTTAATTGTAGTTGGGATGAGAGTGAGAAAAAAAATACAAAGAGGAAAGGAGAGGAATTAAAGCAGTATGTTCCAAACTATTGTCAAACTTGGGCTGTGTAACAGATTGAATGCAAGGGGAAAGCATCCAAGAACTGATACTGCAAAATAAGGAACTGCTAAATAAATAAAGGCTGAATAGATACTTTTCAAAGTCATCAAATTATGCATAATGGGTTCACTGTATATTAGCCCACAAACCCTGAAAAAAGGACAGGACACTTACAGCAACCCAGCTCCTGTTCCAACTGGTTTCTTCTTTTTGCTGGTAGTGTCCTTGGGGTGGTGAGAAGGGGAAGCGTGGGATCACTGGCACTGGCCTAATGTACGTTTGAGGTCAGGGGGGTAGGAAGGGGGTGCATGGGGCAACTATAGCTTAGTATTCTACAAAGCTTTTCAAATATTTGTATTTATGCATCTGAGGTGTGCTTTGCCTCCTTGCTTGCATGGCAGAGCAATTGCTTCTCAACTATGTTGTGACATACTCCTTTGACTCAAAAAGACTTACACGAGGCCCACTGATACTGATGATCATCAAATTACTTACATTGGTCAACAACATTGTAGATCTCTTGTCCGTGCATACAGTGTTCATAAGACTGGAACCTCTTTTGAACTCAGCTGTGCTGTAAGGGATAGTCTGCATCGTATGAATGATTTCAGGCTTTCAGGCTTACTATGTGGGTGCTCAAGGAAATCTCTCATAAAATGAAATGCTTGGTATTCGCAACGTTTGAACTGCCTGCACAGTTGTTTGCTAGGTGTTGATGGCCAGCTGCTTGTGTCCACAATGTTGAAATCACAAAGCATTTCACATTCAAATTAGAGGCACTTGTTTTCATGTATGTTTTTTGTTTGGTCTCCTACAGCATTTTCAAAGTGTCTGGTTCAGTCTTCATATGGCTTCCACACAGCCTTTACAGCATGGAAGTTGCTGGCCACCCATCACGTGCTTAAAACTCAGCCAATTTTCAGGACTGGTAAGCCCACTTCTTGTGCTGCTTCCAAAAGTTCCGGCAAGCATGCCCGGATCCCTCTCGTCATTATCCGAGTCAGTCTCGTTGCTGTTACTGGTACTTGGCTGTTCAGTGATGATTCCAGCCTTCGTGAAAGCTCGGACGACACTTGACAGTGATACCTTAGCCCAGGCATCCACGATCCATTGGCAGATAGAAGCGTAACTCGCCCGGCGTTGCCTCCCTGTCTTGGTGAATGTGTGTTCGCCTTCTGTCATCCAATGCTCCCACGCAGCTCGCAATTTAACTTTGAACGACCTGTTGACACCAATATCTAGTGGTTGGAGTTCTTTGGTTAATCCACCCGGAATGATGGCAAGCACCGAATTAGTTTGCTTCACTTGGGTTTTGACAGTATCGGTGAGATGGGTGCGCATGGATCAATAGGGATGGAGATTTGTGGAAACAGCCATCCGGTCTCTTGACATAAACTTCTCTCAGCCACTCACTCATCTTCTCCTTGTCCATCCAGCCCTTTGGGGTAGCCTTGATGATGACGCCGACCAGAAACTTTTCTTTTGCCAAAGTGTTCCTTTTGAAAATGACCATGGGTGGTAGTTTCTGGTCATTAGCCTGGCAACCGAGAACTACAGTGAAGGAACTACGGTTCACGGGGATGTCAAAGGTGAGGGGGACCTCGTCCATGTTGGTGATGTGTTCTGGCCAGATCTTCTTTTCAGTGATCTTGTTCTTGCAGTAGGTGCGGAAAATGGCCAGCTTTTCTTCATAATCCTTTGGCAGTTGCTGCGAGATCGTAGTTCTTGTGCGGATGGAGAGATTACGCCTTTTCATAATACGGAAGAACCAAGAAGAACCTCCTCAAAAGTCATTGATCTTTATGTCACATGCTAGCGCTGTTGCCTTGAGTTGAATAGAGACTGTAGAGACGCTTCTACCTGCTGTTCTCTGTTCAATAACCCACTGTTCAATTTTGTCCTCTAACTGTGGCAATCTCGCTTTGTTCCCTCGGAAACTCTTTTTGGTCTTCTTTACTTGGCGCAGGTCATCTTCTTGCTTCCTCCACTTCCGTACCATTGATTCATTAATGTTGAATTCTCTCGCAGCTGTTTTAAACAAAAACACGACTAACCTTTTCATTTATCATACAAGTTGTCCTTTATGTATCTTTATTAGCAATAGCACCTAGTGCTGAACAAGTGCTAAATCTATTCAATAGTATTTCATGAACTGTCTACAATATTTGCACCATCGCTAACCAGTGCATGAAAAGGAGATGAAAAGAGACTGTTCTGCCTCCCAGGCAGTTAGTTAATGTTTGAATTGTTATAGCGCCTCCCTGGTCAGTTGTGGTATTGAAGTAGAGCAAAAAAGAAACAGGAACATGTTTTCAGTTGTAATTAAGATCTCAGCAGATCAACACGCTGTCCTCACATCTGTTGCAATCCTTTTGTTTTGAGCCATCGTAAGCATTGCCTATAAGTAACATTTATTATTTGCAAGGATATATTTCAGTTTTGATTAATATTTGTAATCGCTGGGATGTTTTCATGTTGTATTAGATTAATGTTGATGGTTGATTTGTGTCCCTAGCATGTTCATTATATCATGCCACAGAAGTATATAAGATACATTTACTTTATTTTAAACAGTTTGTGTAATTCTGCCTTCATATGTTGTGTTTTAGTAGACATACTGTCTGTACATTCACGATTTATATAGTAATTCATTCAATGTTATTTCTGTTGTTTCAGTTTTACACCTTCTTATGTTAACATGCTCAACAAGAGTCTACATTAAACCTGGAGCTAGAAAGCTACATCCTGACTCTCGTGTTGCTCATAAAGGGAGTTTGGCTGGCTGTCTAGTTTTGGTTAGAGAACACCATTAGGAGGACAGTACAGAGACAAATGTTCCACTCTGGGCATATATATTGCAGTAACAAATAAAATTAGCTAATTATGATATTTTGTGGAATCATTCTTTATTTATAGCACATTATTATTTCTTTCAGCTGAATAAATTGTTCACTACAGTATCTTCATATTGTACAGGTGCTTGAATCCTGATGATGGTCCCTCATTCTGTATAATCCCCTTGTCCTAAGGGTAAAAAATGACCCACCTTCACTAAACCCTTTAAATAAAGCAGCTTATTTTAATTTTGCATGAGGAAACAACCTGTCATTCATCACAAACTGTGTTCATCTGGGTTTTCTTCTCCATAGTACAAAAAGACTGCATTTAATCAGTGGACACACATTTGTTTTTTATTACAATACATCCATCATTTACCTCCACTAAATTAGAGCTGATTATTATCATTTATTAAAGGTACTGCAAAGATGTGAACTTTTTTTTTTTCTAACAAGAGGTAGTACTTGTATACCCTAAGAAAGAAGCATAAATGTGAAAAAGGTAGTTTTGAATGGATTTTATTGAAGAGAAACAATAAGTCTTGAACTTTTTTGGCAACATAGTGATATATTCTTATATACTACATGTACATTGAGGAATTCAACCACACAATACTAGTTTTCCCCTGCAAGTCAAACCACTCTAATTAGCACATGTAGGACAGAATGCAAGTGTGTGTGCATGGACTTTGCAGATGTATTTACAGTCCCTCTTCAGCAGAACTGGCATCTCCTTTTCTTGCCTACCCCAGCTGTAGACTCAGGTGGACCAGGACAAGATTCAGCCTCCTGAACAGTTTTCACAAGTGCTGTAATGGCTGCTGTGCGGGGCAGGCCCCCCCTTTTTGAATGTGTGGGGTTACAAGTGCCTTTCCCAGTTGCTCCAGGAACACCCTCCTCTTGTTCTGCTTATCCGGCATCCACGTTGGGTTGATCTTTTTCTAAATCGTGAAGGCATTTTATGAGGACACTTCAATGATGCTATGGAAGATGACCTCTGGCCAGCAGGCACTCTTCCTCATACAGCTTTAAGTTCTAGTCACCTTGTCCAGGTTGTCTATCTATGCCACCTTTGTTGTTCCAGGATGATGGCTGGATCACTGATCTCAATTGTTTTGTGCAGTGTGCTCAGGAGGACCACAATCTTGTTTCTCTTTGAGAGGCAAGAAACTAGAGTGAATTGAAATCATGAATCATGAACCTTGAACTGAATGACAGTGAAATCTTTAATGGAAAATCAATTGCTGATGAGTGTATCCATTGGGTTCTACCGGTTGTGGAATGCTCTTCTTGGCATACCTTCATTCACTTCACTTATCACCATAAAGTTGCTGTGGTTAAGGTATAGTCAGATACATTACATTGTTTTCCTTTTGTTGTAAAGGTCTTTTTTGCAATGATTTAACAAACTTCAAGGGATTCCTTAAGTATAAGAACCAAGATAAGGAAAAACCTTTATATAAATAAGTGAACATTTTAAGGAAAAGGGGTGTTTTGTGTAACCAATTTGATTTTTTTCTGTAAATATCAGTGAACTGTGTTTTATGGAGACCATTACATAAACTACTAAAAATTGCAGCAGTAAAATATATTAAGGGTTAGATATCACATTTCTTTTTTCACATTGAATAAAAAAACATATGAGAGGTTTGTGAGTTCAACAGTGATTGTGGTGTTTTTGATGGAGAGCTGTGATGTGCTGTAGTTTGACTGTGTTTGAAAGCCGTCTTCTCTCCAAGGTGGACATGTTGCAGCAGGTGGGCAGCTACACAAGAGCAACAGGCATTAAAAGGAAATGGGCTTTGAGGTTGTCATGGTAATGAGAGCGTTATGACCCAAATAGTCTCTGGGCTATTACCCCAACCCACGCTGCTGCCCGTCTCCTGACCCGTCCTCCCCTCACTCTGAGGTGTGGGTCTTTCATTGAGGTCAACTGGACCAGACTTTTTTTTTTTTTGCCATTTCACCCACCCACTGTGCTGTTACTGTATCCTTTTTTGCTTTTTAGTCACATACAGACACACACAAACACACAGACAATGGTCCAAGGTGCTCTATCTGACACAGGACAGGATATAAGTGTTTATATGGATGAGGCGCCCCTTCCTGTGCATTCCCGGAGGGCCACCAACCCCTCTAATCCAGTCTCTGTGTGTTTTCAGAATTTCACCGTCCCTCAAAAACACTAACTCTGGATATAATTCTTTCTGAAAGCTCTCTTTCTCTTCAGGCTTTTCTCACACTTGGTTTCCCTCATTCGCTGTCTTTTTTTTTTTTTAATTCTCACTGTGTCACTCCCTCCTTTTCTCTGCTTTTACTGGCTGTGGAAAACAATGGAGTTTTGTTAGTGGATTTTACCTTTTTGGGAACTTTTGCATTCGTTTTTTCTCCAGATGACCCAATAAATGTGTTCACATTGGGTCTTTCAACTGGCAGCACAGGGGTTCCAGTTCTGCAGTAGGTCATTGGTGAAGTAGACAGAACTGTGTGTATCAAAGCCAAACAGAGACTGAGCAGAAACGGGAGAGACTGTTTAGACCTGTGAGATGTTGACTTGTTACCTTTGCATTTTGTGTGTGTATGTGTGTGTGTGTGCGTGCGTGCGTGCGTGAGTGTACTGTAAGGACAAGGCTCTGGTCTGTGCTCCCTGTTTGCTTAAGGTGGCATGAGTCAGCTTGACTCAAAAACAGGAGCCTGTTTTCGTGTGGCCTGCCAACTGCCTGTCTGACATTTAGTTAGATTTCTCTCTCACACATTCATGCACACACACACACACACACACACACACACACACACACACACACACACACACACAAACACACACACAGACACACACCTAGCCACAAGTCAACATCACTTGAACTGCCCCTTGGCTCTCCATCGACCAAATGTTCGCTTTTTAGCTCTGTCATTTTCTGAGCTCATATTTCTACCAAAATTAATAACAAGTAAATAGATTCTGTTTGTGTTCACATTTTTCATATGGAACCAGGATTTTCAAGTACCAAAGTAAAGAGTATGGTCGAAATGAGATCCACTGTAGGTGTGGGATGTAAACATAGGTGGTTGGATGTTGGGCATATGGTGGGCAGTTGTGATGGTTAAAACTTGTGTTGAAGGCACATTTGGTGGCTCAGGCAGGATATGAGTGAGCTGAGAGAGCATGAGAGAGCATGGGCTGATGTTGAGGTCTAGGATAAGGGATGGGAGAATATGAATGGGTTAGTGGGCAAGCCTCCCTGTCTCCTCCTTCTCTCTGCCCCTCTGAGCCACGTTGCTGCAGTTATGAGCAGCCAAAAGGGTTTTGCTGAAAGCCAGAAGTTGCATAATCGTGCCCTTAAACCAGCGGGGTGCCGTGCCTCGCCTCCCCTCTCTGACTCTCTATTCTTTTTAGTTTTATCACCTCAGCTCTTAATCTCTTCCTGTTGGGGAATTTCTTGTACCAACAATTTCTTTTTATCTTTTATTTTGTCCATGGCAATCATACACACATCCCATTCATCTCGTGTCATGATGAAGCATCCTTGTTTCTCTATCAAGTGTTATTCTGAGAGGTTGGCTGATGTTGTTTTGTCAATAGACCAAAACCATCAAAGCACTGATTCTACTTACAGGGATTACCTGCATAGCCAAAGTCAAAGACTTTCACTATTCACAACTATTACAAATACATCACTGGTTTATCAGTCAGTTTCACATACACCTTCCTGCATTCTTCCATAAATACTCACTCACCAAATATGTTTGAATCCACAGCCGAAAATAGTCCCCACTATTTACTTTTGTCTCATATATTAAAACCTTCAGTGCCCAGCTATGAAAAAATGAGGCTATACATTTGTGACCACAGAGAAGTCAGACAATATTGGACAAACACATTGCTGTTTCTGGTGATTCATTGGTATTTGTTTAACCTTTTTAAAAAAAAAGGGGATAACGGCTGTTGAGTCGTAATGTTAAATGGTTGATATGTATGAGACACAACTGTTCTTTGTGATGATAAACAAATCCTTTAATTTGGGAACTGAACGGGTTCATAAATGAAAGCCCATTTCTCACTGAAATGTGTTAAAAAAGGTTTGTCTGAAGCACATAACCTCATGTTAGAAAACCAGCTGAAACAGACCAGTTGAAACTTTGGAAAAAAAATCTAAAATGTTTGTCCAAGATCACGGACGTGTATGTGGGAACAGAAAACACAGTTTTATGAACTTGGAGACAGCATTATTTTGTTTCTTCTTGTATAGCATTATTTTTTACCACACTCTTTTACGCCTTCCAGGATATGAGAATATGATAGTCCTCAGATGAGATGAGATCCTCTTGCTGATGCCATTTGGCTGTGGGCTATCAACAAGTTATTCCCTTGATTGTGAAAATAAGTTGAGCAAATTAGCACTGATTAATTATCCATTGTTAGAATAGATTATAATGTCAGTTGCATGAGTCCTCCTGTTTTTACAAGGCTTTGGGTGAGTCATCTGGTCAAAAATACAGGACTTACAGGAGGCGGCCAAACAGGAGGAATACTACTAGCTAACAGACAGCCAACATTTAGGCAGTGCTTTATTGTCATAGTGCCAGCATTAGGTATCTGGCATCTCCCACCCACACAGATGAAAGCCAACTCTTAAGTGGCAGTGTCTGCTCAGTATGCACCTCCCCTGTCTGACACAGGAGCTCTGAGAGAGAGAGAGAGCATAGAGAGAGCCAACACTGTGATGGAGCTGATGTGTGTGTGCATGTGTGTTTGCTAACATGGCATTCATTATGTATTCAGTTAGGAGCTATATCTCCCCCATCTTTCAATTTCTCTCTTTTTACTGTTCGGCTCTTTCTCCCTTTATGCTGAATTCACAAGCAGCTGGGATGGATAAAGCATTTTAATGATCCCTAACTGATTTCTGAATTTGCTTTAAACTCGCCTTCAAGTTGAGGCAAGGGTAATGTTACGGTTGTGGTTGAAATTTGCACGAGTGGTTGTGGCCAGTGGAATTGGAATAGATTTTTACCCCCAGATACTCCATTTCAGTTGTGTATATCGCTCCTTTCCTGCAGTCTCTTACATTCTATATGCCATGGCCTGGTTTCCCTAAACTCTGCAGTGATAAATACTTTTTTCCCCCAGCTGATGTAGATAGCTGTTACCCATTATAGTCAAAGATGCAGATAATCTCTCCTTTATTGGCTTTTATATTACTGTATGTGAGACACAGGAGCAAATGAACCTTGGACAGTCATAGCCTTAACTTCGGCAGGGAAATGACCAAACTGACCTGAGATCAGCATCTCAGATTGAGTAGGCAATGCCTGCTGCAGTGTAGAGTGACACAGGTATGCATAGCCATTAAAACCAAATGACTTTACTCTGTCTTAGAGTGAGATTGTTCAGGTGATTCATCAGTGATTCATTATCTAACGGATGCTCTGACAGCATAGGCAGCTACTGACTAGATTAATCTATCTGTCATTGTCTTATAAGGAAAATGTATGGTCATTGTTCAACAGAGCAGGGAGGAAGTAAGGGGGCGGGTTAGTATGAGCACTGGACATACAGATTTGTAATGAGAACATCACATATTGGGAGTGAGGGGCTATTGTGCTTCTGTCCTATGAGGAGATATTAAGCACAAATCCTCCCTTTTAGAGCAGCTTTAGCAGCTGCAGAAAGCTTTCCCTTGTCTCGACTCTCTCACACTGACTGACGTCAAAACACATATCAGATGGTATGGGATACTTTTTTAAGGCTCACACATGCAAATGGTAATCTATCCTCCGCCCAGGCTGTGTTCCACCCACTCTCACTGCTCAGGCCTACTGCTTTGCTGCTGCTGCTTCCGTGAGACTGAAGCAGAAACAAATGTCTGAATCCTGCCAATTCTGTGTGTGTTTGTGTGTGTGTTCATAAGTGTGTATTCCATGGGAGCCCACTGGGCTGTGGTTCCCTCAGTAGTCCTGCAGCGGCAGTAACTCGATACAGTACACTCACATTTTTGTTGCTGATCCAAGCTTGTCTGCTTGCCATGATTTTGGTTCAGTTCAAGTTGTTGTAAAACACTGCCGTGCGCTGTTAAAGAGGAGAACATGCAATCAGCGTCTAATGAACGCAATGTGCCATGTTGTGAAAGATGGTTGTTTGCCCTTTAATAAAGTTGATTTGTTGCTGTGGAGTAGTGTTTGATTGAACAATTTCTAGAAGCATTAAATCATATTGTTTCAGAAAAGTATAGTTGAAAATTGTATCGAAACACAAGTTAAACCCAATTCCAAAGACAATACATTGTGATGCCAAAGTAATGATTAACCCTCAGTTTTACCTTCTCTTTTTAGCTCATCCACCTCCCACATCATCTCTCACTCTCATGTACTCATGAGGGAAGAAAAGACGTTTCTTTGTAGGGACTCATTGGCTCAAGTCCTGCAGTGACTCACACAGTTGCCTCAAAAGAGCTCCACTCCCTCTGATTTACAGCCAGCAGTGTTCTTATAGATTTGCTGCAATTTGTGCAGAAATGTTTTTCACTGTTTTTAATTCTGACCTTAAAGACATGATTGACAGAATGTGACAGGATGTGCAATTACAAAATGATAGTGATGGCTTTCTCCAACCTTACCCTTAAAGAGTTAAGTTGATTTTATAGCCATGTTGTTTGACTGGACTTGAAAAACTGTTCTATGATAGCAGATATTCAATGCCTAGCAGGAGTTCTGGACCACAGCTCAGACGTTTTTGAATGTTTTAATGGCCAATTAAGTTATGGCCCACTGTCTAACCAAAGTCTTATTAAAATACCTGTGGTGAAGTCCACACACACATAAACATATGAGCTTAAAAGTTGATGGTAAATGTGATAATGAAGGTGCTGAGGCGTCACATGAATGCAAGTGTGACTTCCAGAAAACAAGCTTGATTGTGTTGCATTGTGTGTCTGGTGTGAATATAGCATGATAAATAATAACTCAAATATTGGCAAAATTGTGAGCAGACAGATGAACCACAGAAACAGGTAAAGTTAATGGTCTCTTTAAGAGAATAGATTGTGTTGTGTGATTTACATGGGATTCAATACAAAATTATCCGTGGAATTGTCCTTAAAATTTGAAGACTTTTTGTGTTCTTTCAACATTGCAGTTTGTTGTGTCTTATAAGCCTATATGCCTATTTGTGCAATTCATTTAATAATTAATGTATAGTGTAATTATGAGTGTATAAGTATATGATGAGTGAGAACTATGTTTTATTCTACTGTAGGTGGAAACATTCAAGTTTGCATGATTGTAATGTTCTTTTCTCTGTGCTTGGCAATGTCAAACTTTTTACACTATCATTTCCCAGACATTGCATGTGTACAACAATCGTCATACAGAATCATCACAAAATATGTCAAGTACCGATGAAAGGAGCAGAGTTGAATGGATTACAAAGGATGCAAAACAGCTGACACTGTAATAGAGGTCCCTCAAGAACACTTACAACAATAACCCCTATGGATGTATCCACACATGAAGGTTATGTGGTTGTCGACGTATACAATAGGCACATCAGAAAAGTATTAGGCATATTGGATGAGTTCTGTGTCTGTTGTGGTATTCCTTTGACCCAGTATTAATAATAAATCGAGTATTTCCTTCTCTAGGTGTCTTTCTGACTTTAGTGGAGGAGGGGAGAGCTGTGTTTGGTGGGAGCCAAGGGCGAGTGGCTTGTCATGTCAGGGGTATTAATTTATGATTTCCATCCCAGCTTCTGACCTCATCACCTCCATTAGAATGCAGCCTTTGTAATTTCATGGTTAATATTCAATAGCCACTTGTCCCCTGCGCCCGCTTTGTGCATGCGAAATTTCTAGAGGGGGTGTGTATCATTTTTGATTTGTTGTGTGTGTGTGTGTGTGCACGTGCACATGTGTGCACGTGTGTGCATGTGTGTGTTTGCATGGGATAGGAAATGAGGGTTGACTGCTGCATGGCTTCCTGCAAAACAGTTGCAGATGTCCAGCGATGTCCTCTGTGTCTCTACGCTCACTGAGGAGCTTGAATTGCCTCTCTGTGTGACCTGAGTCAGAATTGCCTCCCCCGTAAACACACATTTCTGTGCTCTCTTTCTCCACACGCACAAACACACACACACACACGCACACACGCACACCCACACCCACACACACACACACACACACACACACACACACACACACACACACACACAAAAATACAGTAGCTGACCCCTTTACAGGCACTTGTCTCAGGGCCAAGTTATTGGTCTCTTATCAGTGGACTCTACACACAGTCTACTAGAAACAGCGGGTGGCCAACATCTCACAACCAAGAGACAAACACTAAAGATGGGAATTTTTTCATGAGACATAAGTGTTGGCCACTTTCAAGACGCAACACAGAGACATAATGAAAAGAGAGGAAAGATTAAGGCAGAAGAAGAAGAAAATCTCCAACAGCAAAAGTCCCCAGCATTTCTCCACACATTGATGTATTGGCCTGAACACACATTCCTACTGAACGACTTTGGCAAACCTTTAAAAAAAACTTAAACATTAAAGGGCTCTGTTCTGCATGAGCCCAGTTGTTGCTCTGTTTTCTCCCTGTTTTTTTTTTCTCTGTTCCTTTCAGCTCATAGACAGTTAATCTGGTGGGGTTATGGGAAAAACCTTAGATGTTAAACAATGATTGTATATTAATGGAGAAATAATAAAAAACAACATGGAAACAGATGAGCCACAACACTGTTGAACATATGAGACAATAACCTTAAAAATATGACTTTAAGCACTATATCCTCATTCTATTGTGTGTTGTTCAGTTTGTTTTATATGGCAGTACAAGACAGAAAATGACACCATTGGTATGAAGAGTCGCCTTTGTATTTGATATGTTTGCCTTTTGACTGTTGCTGAAATCTCAATAACGACTTGAGGTGAATGGAATTTGCTTGCTATCAATTAAAAAATAAATTAATGTAGGTCAAGGAAAGGAGTGAGACTTTTATACAGTTAAAGTCATTTTAACCGACCTTAAATCAAGTGTGAAACAGTTGTCATGTATGGAGTTAAAGAGAGGACAAGTAAAGAGCAGTCATGAAAACTGAAAATCTCTTAATGCTTGCAATAAAAGTGAGATGACTTTGAAAAGCAAGAGACAATGGAGTGGCAGTCCTTCATTACACATTTCACATTAATTTTTGTATGTTGTGGATTGATTTTTAGCCTGTGCAGGTGGAAATTCCAAATGTTTGAATGCAGTTCAACATTTTTGTAATTCTACACTGTCCAGGCGATGAATTAGAAGTTCTTTGTTGCCATTAGATTCATTACATAGGGATCCTGGATGGACAGTTTGTTATGTATGTAAATACACTAGGGTACAACAGGAGCATCTATCTAAACATAATATAATAAGGCCAAAGTGTAAAGCTTAGCTTTGAAAGCTAGGAGCATTTGTGAAATTAAAGAAGTGAGTGATACATGTAGCCTGGAGTTCACATTGTTTATTCAGTATTAAACAAAGAGATTTTAATGTGACTTCCAGGACAGCAATTGAAATTGACATTAAATGGGGGTAGTGTAAACAAAATGACATTATAGTGGACTACAGTCAAGTAACAATTCAGCTGGGCTAGGATAAATTTAAGATTACTAATATAGGTGGCGAGCCCTTATAAATCAATATCTTAATTCCATCTCCACAAATCCACAAATATCAATGGTTAGACATTTCTGTGAACAAGCTAATCATAACAAAAACGCTGAAAATACTGAGAGTAAACTTTTGTTTTCTTCCAGTACTACTAACATCACTGAATACCAGGGGAAATATTTGGAAATGAGATATCAAATCCACATCTCCAAACCATTTCTAATTCCAGAGAATAATCCAAATGCATTCATCTCCACTTCCAGACAGCGTTTTCCATCTCCAGACCAACCAATCAGTCTTTGCCTCCAGATTGGCCCACTGCCTCCATTCTCCACGCATTGTGAAGCACTTTTCAGTATAGATGTAAAGTATTATTTAATGAAAATTATTCCATTAGCATTAAATTAAACTTAAATGATATGTTCACTGTTCACCCAGATCTTATTAAAATGTTTCACATAATTTATGTTGCATAGCACAACCTCAATGGTAGCTTTAGATTTGCCACTCTGCTGCACTCTCTCACTGCAACAGGGACATTTTTCTTTTCTTTTTTTTTTTTTTTTTTTTTTTACAGTACATCTGCAAAAACCCAGGGGAAGCAACTTTTTTGAAAACAGGAACCTCACAAGATGGTTAAACATAATTACTACTGCTACTCTATTGCTAAAATGAGGGTTGCAAAGCCATATGCTTTCTATCACAGGTACAGTAGGTTTTGTTGACTTAATTTCACTTAGCAGGAAATTGAACAAAATAAAATAAACATAGTTGAAAGAAATGTTGGAGCCATTTCTATTGATAAAACATAAAAAGGCCTGTCTATGAGCTTCCCATTTATCCTGGTTTTGAAGGCCTAAGAGACTGACTCTTTTTGGAATCCAGTGAGAACCTCAGCATCGTGGTGAGTCTTGAAAGCTGAGCTGAGTTTGCGGTTGTGCCATGTGTCATGAAGGAAACAACATGTCAGTTGAGCCTGGGCTAGCAAACAGTGGACCTGTTGTCTTAGCTTTAAAATGAGCCTGTAGGAGACCTAGGGTGCATTAATATTATTGCTTGCCCTAACCAAGTAGCTTGCAAGATACCAATTTGAATTGTCCTTGTTTTAACACTGCTGGCTAACAGGCACAGTAGCCTTGCCATTGTCAACAGTGGAGATGAGTCATGCTAACTTTGTAGCTCTGTAGCAGCAAGCTACAGTAACATTGCATGTTCATGGTGTAAAAACTGTATTCCAGTGGTACAAAGCTGTTTTTATTATTCTCAATATTTGATCGTTGTTGAAACCAGTGTTGTTAAGCAAGAGAGTTTTTTTTCTGTTTCATACTCATATTGGGTTTGTCATGCGCACCAGATATTTATAACTACTTCTTTTTGTGACATAGTAAGTCTGGTGATGAAAAAGAACATATTCTCAGGTGAAGCACTATTGATAGATTCTCAACTTGAAATATCTAGTAACCCCCCCCCCTCAAAAACATTGTATTCACTTCTGTACATAACATTTTATAATCCAGTTCTCCCTTCATAAATCTCTCCATACTGTGAAGAATTGCATTGTTTTCCAGGGCTCTCCAGGATTGGGTTTCAGTTGAATTTGAATATGTCCTAAAATATGAATAATGAAACATGCTCATTCTGAAATTAAGTGACAGTCATAATATCTTCTCAAGTTGCAATCCCCTAAAACTTGCATATTCTGCTTTGGTGTTATCATGTTGGTTACAGTCTTAGTGTATATTCATACTCAACAGTGTTAGAATTCACACTTTAAAATAGGATTTAACCAACCACGGCCACATAAGCATAGCAAAAACCCTTCTATGTACAAGTAACTATAGGTCTAGAAACTGGGGTCCAGTACGAGTAAACTCTTTGGTATTTCAGAGAAAAAAGGATTGCACAAACAGTATTTGATCAAAGAGAAGAGAGATTTGTATCGAGTCATTTTAAAATGCACAACAGATCTAGGTGACATCTAAAGAGGTATTGGGTTGGAGCAGGTATGCGTCTGATCATATGAGAGTGCGGGCCTGTTATCAAAAGCGTACCATTCATACTACAAGCATATGGATCTAACTTAGCATAATGGCGTTGAGATTTTCACTCAAGGAATTAAATTAGATGTTGAGCAATGTCTGCTTTACAGAGAGCCCAGCAAAACCTGATAACACAGAAATGTGATTTTCACATTACAGGAGAAATGCAAATATCTTAACTAAAATCTACAAAACAAGGATTAATAGAGATTTGGTAAAGGCGACTTGAAAATTCAGGCCTTAAGCTAAGCCAAGGCCATTTGTTCACATAGCAAAAACGACAAAGAAAAATGAAATGTATTAAAAAAGGAGATGATGCCTTCCAATCCCCTACCAGTCCTTTACCAGTTCTGACTGTTCAGATGAGGAAGAATTCATTGAATGCAGCCAAAGCCCCTCAAACAAAGAGACTTTTGATTAAGAACTCGCTCTCTTCACATGTGAAGTAGAGAATGTATCCATTGCAGATGCTGTCCTTTACTTACAGTGCTCATTTAATGGGACCCATCTCCAGGCTGATGCATGATGCTCCCATAATTCTTCTCAGCATAAGTCTGTTAAATGAGATGCTTATTAACAAAAGAAATTTGTCTAAAATATTGCCACAAGCCACCATTAATGTTTTCTCTATTTTGTACATATAGCAACAAAGACAGCAGTGGATTCAACGCACACACTTAGGCTGTGTGTGCCACAAATGCCACTGCATGCAATCAAACTGGAAGACTTTAACCTTGCCAAGGACAGGAGGACAGACAGAAGCATTTCTACTGAGATCTGAGCATCCATTTTTCCATTATGCTGCTACTCTTATCAACAGAAACGCTAAAATCCGGTTAAATGGAGCCATTTTCTCATTTGCCTTTAGAGGTCATTTTTCATGCTTGGTGAACTCCAGTCATTCAGACGGCACAAGGGGCTTCATTGTAATAATCCAGCAGCCCAGTCCGCACAGCCTGGCAGGCACTTGTGGACCACAGCTGAAACTCACTCTGCACTACACATCCAGCTGTGTAGCAATGGACCAACAACAAAGACAAGGCTGGAGAAGCTACTTTCCCATGGTTTGATCAATAAGGGAAGGAAGAATTCACCAGTGACTGCTCTCAGCATTAGGTCACATCTTTTGGTTGGCAAACCCTGTAAGAAATATTGGACATATTGTGGAGCCAATTAGGCCAGCCAATATAGTGTGACCCACAGAGCCCAGGCAAAGCTATGACAACAAAGACTGGGAGTAGCACTTTGTAGCTTTGATAAGTAGCTGGTCAAAGTTGTTGCGGGGCTTGTGGGAATATGAATTGGACATTTGCGCTGCCCCCTGTGCGGTGGCTGTGGCCTCAAGAGGAGAAGCAAAGGCTGCAGCACTCCATGCAGATCTCCAGGCAGTCCGCAGACTCACAGCAGGCGTCGATGATGCCACAGTCCATGTCACACGGCAGGTCACAGTCACCGCACTCCTCCGACACACAGCAGCAGCAGAAACATGAGTCATCACCCGCGCAGGAACCACAGGTGGCACAGTCCAGCACGATGTTACACAGAGTTAGGAACTCACAAAAGAGGCAGGCCAGAATACAGTGAACACAGCAGTCTGGAGAGGAACACAGACACAGTTAGTGAGGTGACTGAGTTTCTTTCATCTTCAATGTCCAATTCTTTGCTGAAATAACCAGTTTTTGTTTTAATAACCTTTGGGTGTTTTTTCTTTTTCTCCTTTTTCCAGTATTTTCTTTCTCTATGTGCAACGTAAGTGTCATGCAAATAAAGCAAAGTCAAATTAAAAAATAAAATTGCATCCCCCAGAAACAGCTGTGCACTGTATCAGAGTAAGTCATTTAGAAGATATGTTGGTGTGTACTTTAAGTACACTACTCCAGAAAAAGACGCTTTGTTCCCTATATGACAGTAACCTTGAGATGAAAATTATAAATACCATACTTTTACAGTTTGTCATTATGTTTCAAGTGTGGTGGATGTAGTCTGCTTACTTTCAAAGACATAAAAGTTGACACAACCACTGAATCCACAAAAATAAGTGGTGGAACGAACCAACATTTCAAAGCATGCAACAGAGGTTTTGCATCCAGAGCAATTAAAGGAATGACAAGGTTAATAAATTGAGAAATTATCCAGAGTGAAAAATGTCTCCTTTGCTTCTCATTGGTTAATACATGTGCAGTTGGCATTTGGAGTTTGGTAAGATCTACAAATGCAATTTATGCTAAACATTTTGAGTAGGTAAAAACAAAAGGTCAATGACATTTTTGAAGACTTTTTAAAATTCATTTTTCTGCTGCATATTAAAAACTGTTCAAACTAATTCATGGCAAAAACGTATAAATAATAAGGCAGCCATATCAGAGTTGTGTTATCGCTGATACAAAACCAAACATTTCCTGCTTTTGCCACTTCATATTAATGTCTATGTTTTTAATCTTTAAATAATGGCTTTTATTGTGAAGCATTTACAGGAAATTAAACATGTACCTCACCAAATTAGTATAGCTTCACTAACCTGAGTCCAAGAGAGTAGTAACTGAACCTGGCAGGCATTCTTTTTTTAATGTATGATCATGACCTGAACCCATTGCAGTTAATGTAAGCTGAAGCTTGAGTTTGTTTTATGCAATTGTTGCCTGTATACCCTGATTTATTCATTTTTACAGTATATATTTTCACTAAAAGGAACCATGTCAAGTAGGCTAGCCCAGCTGTCAAGACCGAACCAAATATAATTTCTAAATTTTTCTCCAAACCCAGCCTTCCGTCCGGTCCCATTGGGCTCAGGTCAGGTATCCACCCTTAAGCCCCAGTCCCCCATAAGTTTCTGTATCTCACCATCCTGTGCCTCTGTGGGAATCTGGGAGCTGTTGCTTTTGGAGCTGCTCTTGCTCCTCTTGCTGCTCTGGGAGGTGATGGAGGGGTTAGACTGCAACTTCTTTGTGTGTTTGGGTCCTGCTGACGAGGATGAAGAGGTGGATGAGCCACCTCTCGGGAGAGAGCCCAGCTTAGGATGCTCATTAGGGCCACCGTTCCTGACCCCGTTGGAGTGGAGTGCATGTGTGTGAGGCGTGTGCGTGCGATGCGGACAGTTCATGTGAGGGGAGTGTGTGTGTGAATTGTGCTTGGCTCCATTGCGTAGTTGACTGCTGGGCTGTGTCCGACATGGCTGGGTGTGGTGGATGGGCGTGGATCTGGCTGCTGGTTGAGCTGTGTAGAGACAAAAGTACATTTATTTACAATAGGCTGAAGACAATAAGAATTTGTAATTTAATCAGATTCAAATGAACTCAGTTCAGATCAGCTCAGTTGAGGTTAGGACAGTTCAGATCAATAGTGTTTCTTTCAGACTGTTTTGTTGATGTGTTCAGATCATACAAATACAAAAAAAAAGACAAGATCTCCCTCACCACAATTAAAGTAGGATTTATTGTGCTGAATTTCAGTATTTTGAATAGCTGTTCCTGATTATGATTATCACATGAATATGAGAAATGACTGAGACAGAATTCCAGCATAATCATTCTGACTGAGTCTTGTCATTATCAGTGAATTTATTGATTATTTGATGCAACAAATCCTTTCATCCGACAAAAAGTCCAAAACTCAAAGATATTCAATTGATAATACAAAACAGAGAAAAAGAACAGATCATCACATTTGAGTAGCTGAACCAGTAAATGTTTGACATTTGTGTCTCAATAAATGAAAAATTAGATTATAAAAGATAAATTGACGAGCTTCAATGATTAGTTAAATGGATTAGTTGATCAAAAGAAGATTAATCACCAACTATTTTGGTATTCAATTATTATTTTGATGAATTTTTTTATAAAAAATGCCAAACTTTTTGGACAATATTCTAATTTTCTGGTTTCTTTAGTCCTTTATAACAGTAAACTGAACACCTTTAGGTTGTGGTCTGTTGGTCGGGACAAAACAAGACATTCGAGGACTCATCTTGGGCGGGAAAAGGACATTTTCTTTTTTTTGCATTCCCTTATTAATTGATTATCAAAATTGTGATTGTTTGTCTACTTAATTGAACTGTATCTAGAAGTATTGCTATGTATGCAGCTGTTACTGTTCCTAGTAAAGGGGTCAAATTAATATCCCTGACACAGTATTAAAGCATTATTGTATTACACCTGATCAGTGTTTAGCTCTGAAGCAGGGCTGAGGCACCTCTCAGTGTGTGTGCAGACTTGTGCTGATGCAGCATCACGCAGAGGGAGGCTCTGGGAAACTGAGTCCAATTACACAGCCCACCCCCAGGGCAAGAACTCATGGGAAGAGCTATGTATTTACTGAAATGACCCCTGATCCTACTTGTCTAGACTCTTACACAACAAGAAAGAGACAGCAGAAAAAAAAGATAGGATAAATGGGAACAGTGTTAGGGAGAGGAAAATGGGGTTTTTTCTCTCTTGGAAAACCCATCTCTTCATTACCTGAGATTTTATTATAATCCGGTTTTTATACAATACATACTGTACAGGATCTACCATCACAAACACTTGTGCACATGCACATTATGTTAATCTTGGCTGAATATGCAACTTGGTAGGCCTATATTTTATCTCCAAGTGCTACCGAGCACTAAGTAGAGAGACGGAGGCAGAAAAAGCACACCTTTGTTGCCAAGCCAAACACACAGCCTGAAAAGAAGAATAAAATGGAAGCCTGGTTTTTATATATTATGGTAGTATTTAATACCATCCTATTGAGACCCTAAATATTTTCTTGACCTGAAAGCATATGGTGTCGAGAGGTGTGGTGAGGCTTAACAGGGCAGGGTAGAGTACAACAGACCTACAGAAAATCAAAGCACAAATAGCACCTCTCAGATACACACACAGTTAAACTGACAGTGTGGTCCTAAGCTCCAGCTATGAAACACGACTGGCAATAAAAGCGTCCCTTCGATAACCGCTCTGAGACAGATAACCCAACCAGGCCTGTTTTGATTGGCTGATGGCCCTGGTCACATAACCAATCCAGTGTTATTAAAGATTCTTTCATTCAGCGTTTTCTAACTTTGCTCCAGATGTTTGGCAGGCTGCAGGGCCAGTGTGTGCGCATGAGTGTGTAGGCGTGCATGCATGTGCAGAGGTAGTGAGAAGGAACCATACTTTCTCCTCCAAAGTATGTCAAAAGTCAATACCTGCTGTTCTCTTGTGTTATGTCTCTCTTTCTTCCTCTTTTCCTCCCTCACTTCATATCCTCCCTTTCTGTCCGTCTTTCGTGTTGTTCCCTTTTAGCGTTTTGCACAATACTGTATTTTAACACCCTGAGCTGGCCAGGATGTAGCTCGGTAAGAGAAGAAGGGGATTATAGAGAAGGGAGGAATGGTATGCACAATTTTTCAGTACTCTCTCTAGGTTTGTATTGTCCTCCAGGGACTATGAGTTGTTGAGAAATTCATACTTTGTGTGTGTGTGTGTGTGTGTGTGTGTGTGTGTGTGTGTGTGTGTGTGTGTGTGTGTTTGTGTGAGTGCATGAATATAGGCGGATCTGGCAGGCAGGCAGACAGACAGAAAGAGAACGAGAGTCAGGACTGTCTCCAAACAGAGCTTGAGGTTAGGCCCACTCGCACACACACAAATATACAGTATGCATGCAAGAACACGTGTGGACACACACACTCATGCACATGCACACACACAGACACAGCACAAGGTCCCTTTGTCTGAAATCAAGAAAGTAAATGAGAAAGAAAGAGAACAAAGTTGAATAAATGGGTTGCTGCCTGTGCATATTTGGACCAGGAGGATGCATGGGTGTGACTCATAAACACAATGATTCAGCAGTCGGAGCTGGTTAAAAATAACAGCAAATAAAGAGCCAAATGACTGTGGGATTAACATGATGAGTCTGGGAAACCACAGAGTGTGCGTGTGTCTTGCTAACACGGCAATGTTTTGCACTCAGGGTCATGTGACCTCTAGTACAATGTACATGTCATATCTGTGCAGATGTTTCTGGTAAGAGTGAACGAGTATAAATGAGTCACAAATGCAACAGCACTACCCCTATTCATACACCCTCCACCTCTTCCTCCTGGCGTCTCCCAGCTACCCTGTACTTACCCACCTCCCTCCCAGACCAGAGCACTGTTGTTCATCTCTCTCTACTTATCCTCTGCTGGAATGAGTCACCAGGATGACTGTGAACTCTGTCTGTCTCTGTTCCAGCTGCTTTATCCTACCGTCTCCACTGGTGCAGTTTGTCTGTATATGTAGGTTAATGTGTTGAATGCACTGAACTATAAACAAGAACATAAGAAATTGGGTTTTTCATCAGATATTTAGCTAATTATGAATACTGAATAAGAAATTCTTAGTGCAGCTAGAAGTATGATTTTTTTGTTAGTAAGCAACAATTTTTACCATTCGTATGGTTTGATCAGCACAAAAACAATTCAGTTTCATTGCACAACATTTCAAAATCCCCTCTGACTGTTTTGAATTGGCTCTAAAACATCTAAGTATTCATCCCAATCTCCCAGAAACATCTTACCCACTGAATGCCGTCTGGATTTCTCTTGCAAAGTTGCACTGTTTTTAACTGTGTCAAGCACTTAAACTTTGCAAATGGGAAAATTATATGTTGGTGCTGTGAAATGTTATTTAAAACAGTTTTCAATTAGATTACCACACATTTTTGGCTGCATACAGCTCTCCAGCCAACACTACAATGTTAATGAGGCTTGTTTAGTTGCACCCACTCAGTACATTGAAAAAGTCGTGTGAAAGAGGAGTTCTGTCAGATGTACAAGACTGCTGCTTTTAAATGGGGCGTGATTCATTCCTAAAATTAGGAATGAAATTAGGAGTTGTATGAAACTAAAGGCTTATTCTGGTTACTTGCATAAACCATTTGTTTAATCCACTTTACACACACAAATAGCAGCTTATAGTATCTGTATAGTATGATTCAAATGAAAAGTTTAAATCTCATCTGGTAAAATTTTTATCTCAACTTTTTCAAAGGTTGTACTTATAGAAAATACAACATGATGTGCACACAGTATTACAATAACCATATTTATGTAACAGACAAATGTAAAGGTAGAAATACAGTAGGCAGGTCCCATTTCATTGTGTGTTATTATATTCAATGTGCATGTGTCAATCGCTCTTTAGGTTCAGTTGCTGGAGCATGTTTTGGCCCCTGAGGGTGCACTAGAGAGCTGCACATCTAGCAAAATCTTAGTTCAGTACTTGAAGAAATTCTGGACCTAAACAATCATCATAATTGTTTGCGATTATGACAATTGATGATGAAAATAAAAGGAAGTATCCTTTGAATGGGAGACATAAGTAGCATTCTTGAAGGAAACAATAGTAAAACTCAGCCCTGAATTACAGTATTAGCTATTATGTATGAGGTGCTTCAAGATGGATAGACCCCACCACAAACAGTCTTGATATCATAATAGAATGGAGTTATCTTACTAATATGATTTAGCATGTGCTTCATTTGTTTCTGCTTAAAAACTGAAAAAAAACCCTGTCACAACTCATTAAGAATAAAGACAGTGTCCCATAAACCATGTATATTTAAATAATAATACATTTAATTAACAAATCAAATCGAGAATAATGCAAATTATTCATATCTTTTCAACTGCAGTAACTACACACAACAGCCTAAATTTGATAAAACTATCTGAGTGCTCCAAGGGTTGACTTTATTGCAAGTTGACTGATGTGTTCGTACCTGCACTTGTTTGCGGCACAGCCTTTTCTAAAATGGGAAAAACAGAGATGTGGATAGGCATTACTCTTCTGGATTTTGTTTTGTAATTTGCCAAGTACATTTCTTTGTTTTTTATGTTCGCATAAAAACATGAAATATGTACAACAGCTTGCCCAATACCCATAAGTTCTGGAAAGACTTTCCGGGTTTTTTTTTTGACATTCAAAACTCCTATTCATTTCAACTGACAATTGAATTGAAACTGTGTAAAAATATTTAAAGAATAAGATTAGGCCTCTATTTGCATAAAAAGAGTAAAAGACACCATACATACAATAACAACATGACATTCAACATTATCCCTGGCCTGAGACATTAACCAACCAGACGTGACCCCCACCCATGGCATCACTACCCACACAGCTGGACTTTCCAACTCCCAGCTCTGTGTCACTGTTATCTAATTGACAGTAAATATGAAGGATGTGGTTATTTGTTTATGTGTGAGCAACAAAGAGATAGCTAATTCAGAGAAACTGAGAGAAAAGGATGGAGAGAATTAAGGCAGAAGATCAGAGATGGAAAACAGTTCCTGCACAATGACTGGTCTCTAATTAAAGGCAGTGTCAGAGTCCTGTTTGATTTCCCATCAACAAAAGTACACTCTTCCCCTTTCATGGCAAAATAATAACAAACAGCACAACTTACACACACTTTCCTGTACTCATACACACATTCTTAAAAAAAGGACTTATCCTTTTATATTTACTTTTAAATTGTCATTTTTAGTATTTAAAATTGAGAAAAAATATCAAAGTGGA
This sequence comes from Scomber scombrus, assembly GCF_963691925.1. Taxonomy (NCBI): domain Eukaryota; kingdom Metazoa; phylum Chordata; class Actinopteri; order Scombriformes; family Scombridae; genus Scomber; species Scomber scombrus. The sequence continues at coordinate 14,157,651 of NC_084972.1, forward strand.
AATGACATATGTGATAAATGCTGCTGTGGTCATTTCAGTGATAAAATACACATGTCACTGTTTCCTGGTGAGACCAAAAGAGTGCAAGCAGTTTAACATCTGTGAACATATGTATCCCGCTGTGACTGTGACGTCAAAGGCAGCAGAGTATTCATGACATCACTGACAAGGAGCGTGTCTATGTGTGTGTGTTCGGTTCTGGCAGTAATACACACTCACATATGTTAACAGCTCTCTCTGCACATTGTTCTCAGACAGCTTGTCATAGGCCCAGGGCCAGACACATACTACTGCTCTGATGTCATAACTGCGAGACAGAACATACGGGCTGAGGAATTTTCTGTTTTTGCTTCTGTTTCTTCACCCTCTCATTCACAAACATGCGCTTGCTCACAGATGTCACGCAGCCATGACCTCACCACAGGCCTGAGTCACTCCTATTTTATAATGTCTTCACAATCATTATAAAGCCAGAGAAACTGATGATGATTGAATCATCAGCTGCAGATGACATAACGTGCTGATAGTGGCTTAGGTGACTCTCAGAAGATACACAAACCAGCTCACAAAGACAAAAGGTAGAATAGACAGGACAATTAAAGTGACAAACATATAATTACGCAGACAAGCAAGTATAAACTGTCTGTGTTCACTTCAGAAAGTGATAATATTTAAAGCTTAGCACTGTTTGGTTTGTGGTTCAAATCCATTAAACACGTGTGATTGTGCAAGTTATAGAGGGTAAAACCTATGATTGAAAAAGGGAGGCACATGAATGCAATTGGGAAGGCAGTAAGGACTGGTGTGCATGGCAGTACATTTTGTCCAAGCCTACTGTAGTTGCATAACCCTCCCTGCGAAACATATGGAGCTGGTGGGTTTCATAGTTTTTATTGGGATGTAAAATGAAGCACAGAGAGAGAGCGAGACAGAGAGGCTGAAAGAAAATTTAGACTCAAACTACTTTGTCGTCCAGCATGGGCCTGAAAATAGACACACAGCAGACAGGACAGGTCGAGGCACAAACATACCCCATTCACCTACTTATCCATTTCCTGACTGAACTTCTGGTTATTCAGTTACCACAAACTTGCTATTATGGTAGGGCAGGTTTGTGTGTTTATGCATATCATCCATGGCTGGCCCTCGATTCCAGGAAAAATGCTCCTATTTGTTTTACACATGCTCATACTGTATGTCAGCTTATTAAACCTTCTTCTCATCTCTTTATTCCTCCTTTCATTCATGACTCATTCACTGATCCCATCCAAGGAGGGTTGAATTTAGGGCAACTGGACTCTTTGGTTGTAGATACTTGAAGACCTTTCACCTCTCATCCAAGAGGCTTCTTCAATTTTAACTGACTGTTGGAAAGTCATCGTATTTAACCACTAGGGGGTCATTATCAAGGTCATTGATGCCCCTAGTTTGTTAGTGTTTTTGGCTGGTGTAACAACAGTTGTTACCATTGTTAGAGTCACCCGAGGCCAAGTGTAAATGACAGTAATTGGAGTTGTCACATGAGGCCAAATGTGAATGGTTCTTAAGTCTCTACTTTGATGTAGATAGCCTGCTTCACTCCTCCTCCAAACTATCTGTCCTCCCTATCCAAGATATGTATGTGTATGGTTTTTTTTTCCTCAAAGTGTTGAGCCATGTGTTTGTTTAAAGGTTGTTTAGTTTCCCTGATATATAAATATGTGCATTCCTCCCTGCACTGGACTGCATACACTAGGTTGTTTTGCTTGTGTTTGGGTGTGCGGTATTTCAGGTGGACCAGTTTCAGTCTTAATGTGTTGCTGGGTTTGAAAAATACAGGAAAACACAGTGTTTGTCAAAAATCCTCCTGAGTTTCTCAGATACTCCAGACACGTATGAAATAACAATGATGTTGTGTTTATTCTTCTTTTGTTCACCACCCACAGTGTTGGTGCTCTTCCTGGATCTTGTGGCTGTTTCGCAAAGGTCCAGTTAAGGTATTCACAAGTTTTAAGTGCCTGCTTCAGGTTTTTGTGCTCCTTCTCCTGGGCCTGGGAACTTGGTGGTAGATAATCACAGTCTATAAAGGCCAAGCTGTTGTTCCTGACATCCTCTCATGTGAACTTGCTCTGATGTTACAACCTGAGCTGTTCTGAGTCCGTTTCTGTTGTTTTTCCTTATGTTTGATTATGTTGCTATGATGAGATCAACTATTGGTAAATGCTGTGTTGTGATGACAAAGTTTAATCCTTTAGCTTAGACATCATGCTCTGATTGGGTAAGATTGGGTAAATCCATCTGTCGTATGTTTCATCCAGTGTGGAATTATCTTTCATTTTCCTCTTGGTAAACTGTTCTGCTTTCGTAGAGTTGCTGGCTTGTGACTGTAGGTTTTGTAATTCCTGTATATGTCTTTCCTTGCTTTTGGCATGTCGAGATAGTTGTGCAGTGACCTTCTCCAACACTGCACTGGGCAGATGACTGGGCACACTAAGACTGAACTGGTCCACCTGAAAGTTCGCACACCCTTACACACGAAAAGCAACCGAGTATATGCAATTCAGTGCAGTGAGGAATGCACAGACTTGTATATTGGGGAAACCAAGCAACCATTAAACACACACATGGCTCAAAACAGGAGGGCCAAGTCCTCAGGTCAAGACTCAGCAGATTATCCACACCTGAAAGGTAAGGGATGTTCTTTCAGGGACAACAATGTACATATTTTGGATAGGGAGGACAGATGATTTGAAATAGTGAAACAGGCCATCTATGTCAATGTAGAGAAACCATCTCTCAACAGAGGAGAAGGTCTATGACACCACTTATCCCTAACCACAATGCTGTCCTTTCATTTCTTCCCAGGAGACTTAACCATTCACATTTGGTCAACAGACTCTTTTGATTGGTTTGCTTGCTCTACATGAAAGTGTCTTATCTCAGATGGACGTAACTCTTGTCCCTGCAATATCACTGCTTTTTCCTGAAATGTTACTAGGTCTTGAGGTGGGAAATTGGTGGTACAGATCTTCCTGAATCTCGATCCCTGCTCCCATTCACACATGACCCCATGCAGGAAATGTTCCTGAACATTTCAGGAATGGGCTGGATGTGTGAAAGGGGCTTTGGATGAGAGGTAAAACGTCTTCAAGTAACTACAGCCAAGTCCAGTTGCCCTCGATTCAACCCTCTTTGGATAACCATGACCTGGATGACTGAGAATCTTGGACAGATTTAGACCAATGTTTTAAATGTTTACGTGGCATTACAGGTAAGTGGCAAAGCATCAAGGCAACTAGAGATTTATGGGTGTTATTATTGTGCAGCTCGGTCTTCTAAGTGAATAAATGACTAGTTTAAAAATTAGGTTGAGATTCTACTTATTTAAAGCTTGAGCAAAAGTAAGAAAAATATATGTGGTGGGGTAATGACATAGCATACTTGCGTAACCTTTAGCTTTGAAACAGAGAGTTGGAGTGACTGAGACCTCGTCTGCACATCAAGGAGAGTAAAAAGGAGTCTCTCTCTGGCTGAGACGTAATCTTTGGACTCATAACATTAAGGAGGGAAATGGGTAGTGGTGGTTGGTGATATAACTCTTGAAGGAGGACCTCCAGGTGTTGTGGCCATCCACAGCAGGAAATTGAGGTGGAGAAGTGTTGATACACCCAGTGTGGAGTGCAATAATTGGACAGCTGGAGATTTTTGGGAAGTAGTTTAGACTTGGAGAGCTGAGTGTAAATAAAGCACACACAATATGAGACACTTTTCATGCTCCTGTGCCACTGCCAACAGGCTATTATATGTTACAGCAATGTGGACCAATATTGTGTTGGATCAGTCAAAAACTAGTTTCACACATGAAATAAACAGTGACATCAAACAGAAAGCTGAATCTGGAACCTCTAGGTCCTGTTACAGAAGAAAGAAAACTGCTTTCAAAATCACATCTGCATTTGTAATAACTCAAATTACCAAAAGTCCACCGTATGTTGTGTGTTTCACTACATTTGTCTAGATAGGGTTGGTAAGTTTTTACAAAATGATGTAATGATGTTGTTTATTTAATAAAAAAACAAAAAACAAATAAGTGGCCTTCAACAAACACCATTTCCACAAGTCCAAGACCATCTCAGATTAAAAGCTTTAACTATAAATGTTTTGGGTGTTTTTGTTTTAATTTTTCAGGCATTTTTGCCTTTATATTTATTTATAGTCGACAATAGAAAGGAAAGGAGAGGTGAACCAGGGATATTGTGATTACATGGTCGCTAAGACATATTTTTAAACAGCAGGGAGATTTAAGCTAAAATGTTGGAACAATGATATTAGTGACATTAGTGGGGGAGGATAACAAACAAACAAACAAACAGTTAGGATGACATATAATAAGCGCCTTACTGTGCTGGAAAAAATAATGGAAGCTGGAGATTTTATGAAAGCAAACAAGTTCAGTTATTTTGCTTTGTTAAAAATACAAAATCATAATTTCCAGTACAGTGTTAGACACTCATTTACTTAATCTTGGATGCTTAACCCCAGAAGCACATTTTCAGGTAAACTGATCAATGAGATTGCATTGAGTTTCAGAGACTTGTGGAAGTGTAGCTCTCCTGGATGTGCCATCGGGACTTTGGCTCCCTATTGATCAAATCTAAGATTTAATTAGGATTTATTTTGCCATGATGTCCCATGAATCCTAGATAATTACAGGCAACTTACAGATGGAGGCAAAAACCACAGTACCAGTCACACTCACCTAGCGTTGTCATGGTAGTACCCCAACAATCCCAGGTTCAACAAAGCAGACAGACAGAAAATAAAATGTAGAGAAGCAGAATGAACTGGAAGAGGTGTTTCATTTCAAATGTGGAGATTTGGGTGCAGACCTTCTTGTGTTCAGAAATCAGAAACTTAACCTATTTAGCTGACAATGTAGATATTTCTGTCTGTGTGTTTGATTACCTGACCTATTTCTTCAGGGTGTGTAAATGTATTTGTTAAAGGTCAGGACAATGTGACTCATCAGACCACTGATCGGTAATGGAAATAAACTCTCACCAGTTTCTGTTCATTTGTGTCTCTGTGTGTAAACTTTGTATGCAAAACTGTGGTATTTACTCACATGTGATACTCTTGCTGGCCGCCGTTTGCGTAAGGCTGCTTTTGCAATTGTCTCCGTCATCGCCTCGCAACCTTTCTGGGGTGACATTTGACCTCAATATGAGGGGCTCAGTATAGGTGTTGGCCACATCTAAAAAGCAAACACACACAAATACAAACACAAATAAAAAAAAAAAATCATTATCTGTAAGGCAACACAATTGTGTGTTAAGTGCATTCACACATGATTCACATTTCCTGCATGAGTAGCAGCTTTTCATGAGGGTATTATCCGGTATCAGCAGCAAGCCATTTTCCCACTTGTAGTAAACATGTCTATCCCCATGTCATTTCCCATCCACAAGCACTTAATTAATTTAAACAGAGTAGTTTTGCTGACTTCAACAAAGCAGAAGATTTTGTCTGTGTGTGTCTATGTGTTGGTGTGTGCTCTGTACTGAACTTGCATCTGGAAGCAGTTAAATCACACCCCTTGGGACTGTTTAGGGGTCTATGTGCACGCTTGTGAAACCTGAAATCTGTGTGGGTGTATGTGTGCGTGGGTGTCCATTTGTGTTTGAGAGTGGACGTATGTGTGCGTTTATATGTGTGTGTTTTAACTTGAACATATGAGAGGACATACACATCATACACATACAATATAAAAGTCTGGGTGTTTTATGTGTTCACTGGTACAATGCAGTCTTCTAATGAAGCTGTTATTATGCACACTTTCACACAAAAACACACTACACAGAGGCATTCAAAGCAGGGCAGGCTTGGGCCTCTGAGAGGTGCAGACTCATTCCTGGGCAAATGGGAGCCAGCTGGGTTTGATAAACACACACATACACACATGCACACACACACACGTCCTGTGCGTGGACTCAACACTTCCCGGCTATGTTTATTTACTCTGTTCACTCCAGCTAACTTCTCTATCTGTTCTCTCGTTCCTGTCCCCTGCCTCTCACACTCTTCGTCTCCAATTCAAGCTCTCTCTTTGCTCTTACAAATGAAATCCTTCACATATTTGGCATAACTCTATAGATTTATTCCCACTTTAACATATACGGTCCATGCTAAGATGTTTCAGCCGTAGAGTAGAGCTACAACAGCAAACGTTATTTTGCTCAAAGCAAAAGAAATGCAAAGTAAGGCAGATATTTTCTTTCAATGATAAAATGAAAACAAAAATGTGATTCTAAGAATGAGTGGAATAGTTGATAGAATATAAATATCTGGTTCTGATATTGTGTTTTTCCAAATACAACTACTGTGCTGATAGAACAGGCCAAAATCTGCACAGTAGTGGGAGAAAGGTTTTGCATTATTCATTAAAGCATGCGGAGAAGCACAAATGGTACATATCAAGGAACACAAATTCTCTACCACCATTAATCATCAGCTGATAATGATAGGCTAAGCACCAAATAAATATGAAAACACAAATCCATTAACATGACAGTCTTCTGTTTATACTTTTTTAAATAAAACTGACAATTTTGTATTGTGCTTAGGGTAAACCCTATATAATCTTAGATTATCTACAATAGAGAGGGTCAATTTAATTTGCATTTACTGCATTGTCTTCAGTATTATTCATTATTGCCTCTTCCTATAATCAAGACAAAATTATCATATTAAGATATTATGACAATAACCAATCTTTTAAAATTTGAGGGAAAAAAACATTTATTACTAACACATATTTTTTACTTTTACCTCACACAAAAGGCATTTGACTCCGTATGATGAGCATGGGTTTTATTTATAACACACTGATAGATGGACTATAATTATTGTAATATTTTTTTCCATATTACTTAAAATGACTAAATAACTTCACAAAAATAACCATCATGATACACTCAGTCATGTTTGTTGAAGTTAAAGCTAAAAATATTGATACAGTGAATTTGTTATTAAATTCATTCAACAAATCAACAAATTCAATGCTGTTAATGTTGTTGATGTTTTTTTGAAATATTTGTTATGTTCTGTATTGCTGAAACAGTGAAGCCAGATTCCAACCCTGCTGTTTTATGAGCATCCTTACCCTGCCTGAAGGAATACTATCTTTATTTCTTTGAAAATAAAGTAAATCAAAGCTACTGGTCTGAATTACTTTATTATGTAAGGTGTTCCAACCTTGATGAAGAGGTACAGTGTATTGAGTAGAGGATCAGTGTTTACCTAAGCTTCCATGTGTGTGTGAATTTGCAGGCATTTTTTTGTGTAGTGGGATTTCTGTGTGTGTGAAGTTTGAGGAGACGTAAACAGGACCTGAGGGAATGGGAAGTGCTTCCTACTCTTCTGTTCTATTAGACAGTGGCACACAAACACACACACACAAATACAACACATGTAATTCATACTCCAGTGGTACTCTCCTACATCAGCTACCAGCTCTATCCATACACTATGTTTTTGTCTTCTGCATGTGGAAGCCATTTTTAAGGTCTTGTCTTACATGTTGTATCCATTAGTCTCAATCAGCCTGCTTCAGATATGAAAGCCACTTGTGAGAACTGTTGCCCTCAACACTGGCAAATGTCTATTTTGGAGATACATAGTGTATAAAAGGCAATGTATGTCACTTTCATGGAGTGTATATCTCTATCGTCACATCTATCCTTATTTCAATTTCTTGTATTTTACTTTTTTGACTACTTGACACCTCACACTCTGCGTAAGGTTTCAGAGCACATTTCAGGAAAAAGAAAATACGTCTAAATCCAACCATACATGCAGTCATGTATTTGTAATAATCCATTTCAATTTGATGTATAATATTCCTAGTTAATCAGTTATCAACTATCTCATCAACATCAGTCTGTTCCTATAATCCATTGTTCTATGCAGCTGTTATCCATTTCATCAAGATGTCAATGACAGTTCATTAAAAATATATATTTCATATATGTGCTGGTGAGTAGCAATTTACTTTAATGGCTTTAGGCATGTGGCAGGTTTTTGAGAATATTGAGATTTGAATATGATTTCCACAAAGAGCGCTTAACCACCTTAAGCGCTCAATGTCTTTCTTATGTTGTTTTGTTCTCATTCTTTCTAGGCTGCTTTCAGGGGGGCGAGAATGTCATTAGCAAAGCCACACAAAAGCCCTGCGTAAGCAAATTTCGGGAATCAAAAGGAGTAGTTTTCTTCAGTGCAACATACCATGATTCCACAACAATCATTTCAAGAAGAATTTCCACATCTGAGAAATACAGATTTAGCTGAACTAGCAAGACAAGGGTTGTGCAAACTCCTTGGAAGTGTGACAAGTCATAGGGTGCATCTCTGCCCATCTTGGAAAAATTAATGTCAACGATATGCAATAAACACACACACCGGGAATCTGAATATCTGTATAACACGAGCACATGCCTACTAAGTATGAGTTCAATCACATGGTCAGCTGAACCAGTGTATGCATCAACACAGTAGTCTCATTCAGACTCCTGATGCCAGCAGAGCACTATGGGTTAAAAATGTGTAGGTCTTGTGACTCAGTCAAAGCTTTCCCTCTGTAAACGTTCTTAACCACGATTGTTGGAGCTAAACACATCCCAACCAAAACCCCTAGTGCCATCCAAGCAGGCCTTCAACCAATTGTGTGCTGGCATCAGCATCAAACCACCAAACCGCCTGACCTCAGAGCCATTTCTGTGATCTGAGAGAGATGAGCCTCTAATTCAAATCAGACCAGAGCAATCAAGAGCCGCCTCAGAGATCTGGCAGTGTGTTTACCCGTGTGGGTGAGTATGTGTATTTGTTTGTGCATCCTTGACTGTGTATGTGTGTTTTCACGTATGTGTGTGTGTGCATGTGTGTTTGAAGTTTGGTCTATGTACACGTGTCAGTGGCCCTGAAGGGGCGATCCAGAGGAATTTCAGTCTTCTAGTAAACACAACCTTAACTATTAAAGCAAAAACATATGTATCACATAGGGTAATGATTATTATGAACACAACACAACACACAAACACAGTTGAAAAGGAAACTTCAGTGACATATCCTCAATCACCAGAAAGGGAGCGCAGCCTGCTGTTCCTCTGGGTATGATCTCTGAGGGGGAGTCACAGAGAACAGAGTGCTGAGCTGAGTTTACCTGCTGCCTTTCAAACCACCTCCACCTTGTTCCTACAGTTTCTCTAATACTTTGTTAGTAGCACAGACTTCTAATGTGTGTACAAAAGAGGTCTCTGAGGTGTGTACATCCCTTTGGCAAAGACATACAGTACATACGCTTTCACCCGCCACCCACAGACAGGAACAAACAGGCATCCAAAAAGCACCGGATGAGTTAATGAAGTGAAACTCATACACAGACGAAATGTTCACTGCACCTCTCTTTAATATTGTCAAAAGTTTGATTACACAAGTGGGGCTGAAATAATGAACAGTTGATTAATTAAACCTTGATTGACAAAAATTTGGTGATTTACTAGTTTTAGCTTCAGATTTTTTTTAATAATTAGCAGCATTTTGCAAAAAACTTTTAGAGTATTAGTCTTCATTTTAGGTTTTGTACTGGAAAACAAATAATTTGAAGACATTCCTGGGCTTACAAGAAATCCACCATTTTCTGACTAAATGATTAACTGATTAATCAGTAATAATTCCCGTTACACTCCTACTTTAAAGTTCATGATTTTCACATTCACACCCTGCTGACTCATCTCTTACAGCATAAAGATAGAGATAAGAATTGAGAGAATTGGAAAGAAAGCAAAATGAGATGAGGCTGAGAGCAACCAAGCAGAATAATGTTCAGCAGAGTGCAGTTAGTGGAGACGACGCAGTAGTAGCTCTCTGGCCAACAGTAATGACTGGAACTGATTGAAACCACACAGCAACACTGGAGTTCTGACCGGAACGAAGAATAATACAAAGAAAAGAGCACACAACTACAGCAATGGTGTGGTTTTTATTTGTCTCCCGCAGCAAACACACACACCCATACATGCACACACACACACACACACACACACACACACACACACACACACACACACACACACACACACACACACACACACACACACACACACACACACACACACACACACACACACACACACACACACACACACACACACACACACACACACAGTGAAAAGGAAAGGAGAAGCAATTGTTTTTGCTACCATCCAGCCAAAAGCCAAAATACACACACACACACACATACACGCACGCACGCACGCACGCACGCACGCACGCACGCACGCACGCACGCACACACACACTGTGCAGAGGGGCTATAAGAGTGCATCACTGGAATATGTCCAAAATCAGAGATTATAGCTGCTGAGAGAATGAGGCAGTGTAAGCTCATTAAAGACAAAAACTGTCTGCTGTTGAACAGGCTTAAGGGGAATTTAATTGTGTTACTTTGTCTCTGAGATTCCTCTGGTTCCTGGGAAAATACAGCTGCTTTACTAAATGAATGTTATTGTTAGTATGTATTTTCTGCTGACTATAGTCCAGCGGCTCCTTCACGTCTGGAGGCTGTCTGACAAACCTGTTAAAGAATGACCAGAATAACTTTTATGACCTTACCAAGAATATCCTATTCTACCCAAGATGGGCATTGTACTATATTTGAGCAACTGTGTCGAAGGTATAAATATTAGGATTCTTTAGACAGTCTTTGTCTTTGTCTGATGCATGACGGCGAGAACCGAGCTCGTATTAAATCATGCATTAAGCTGAACTCCTGATCTGACTCATCATTGCCACAGTTTTCGCACTATCAGTTATAGTGCTGTATCCAACACAAGGGCTCTGAGAAGTCAAATTGCTTAATATGGACACCATCACACACACACACACACACATGCTGTACTGTACAACATATGAACGTAATGACCAACAGTCTCACAGTCATAAACAGTCAAAGGTAAACAGAAATCACCAGGATTTCACAGTCAGGAAGAGACCACCTGAATGAACAAACACATAGAAACAAACATCTTGACTTGTAATCTCAACCAATGGGAAATGTATACAATGCTGTAATGTATGGTGTCCAACAAGGGCAAATGTGATGCAACTTAAGAAAACACATGCAGATTGACAAAACACAAGCAAATTAAGAAAACTTTATATATTTACAACACATGTACAGCATTGTGCTGTGACCACCACAACACAATACATTACAGACACTACAGCACAGGTGTTTCCATAGGACACTTAAGAGTGATGAACATATCAATAACTCAAAAGCAAAAAGTTGTTAAAACACAAACAAGGCCTCTTTCCTACCATGGTAGGGTACACAAAAAGCTACAACATCATTTTCAGCTGTACTAATAACATTGTTCTCTATGCACAGCTGGCTGTGAGAAGAGTGTGCAAGGACTGTCTAAAAAGTGCAACGCTATAAAGAGACAATATTCAATAACCCCTAACCATTTTTTCCAAACTAAGTATTGTAATATAACCAACAGCGGACCACTGATGTGTCAAATGATTCTGGGGACATTGCACGCTATAAGAATGAAGTTACTGAATATAATTGACAGCCACTGTACTAATGCACACATCAGCAGCCTAATATTGGGTTATCACAAATACAGTATACTAGCATTGAGATTTTCCTAAACTCTGGAATAGTGAGAGTAGGTATTGCAGGCACCCCTGATTTCCAAAGTCCCATTTATTTTCCCCATAGACAATGTTACATAACTCACAGTAAAAACATCAGGTAATGCATTACATTAAGAAACATCCAAACACAGCCTTAAATTATTTTTCATGAGCAGATGAAAGGTCAATAATCTGCAGCAACAATATTTCATTCCCAACTGCTGCAACAAACTGTGAATTGAATTGAACAACAGCTCTGTTTTGTGCCTTTGTTTAACTTCCTTTCTATAGCAAGGGCAGCTAAGGATCTCGGGTACTGTAGCATTTAGAGACGTCTACCTTGCTGAACAAAATGTTAAAGTTATGTCTTTTTGTAATATATTTGGTATCTCAACCACTTTTCAACCTGGAGGAAACAACAAGTGCACACACGAAGGAGTTACCACCATCTCATTCACTTTGGCAGTAAATGTGAAGTAACTGGCCTCTGCCTCAAGTGTCTTAACACAACAGACAGACAACTTGCTTGCTGATCGACTGTCACATCATGATGACACAATCTGTCAAGAGTTTAAGACAGGGGTTGTGAGGATTTAAGAGACTGACTCGAGTAAAGAATTGGTGGAAGTTAGCGAGAGAGAGAGAGAGGGCAGGACACCGGAGCAACGGCAGCAACAGCCTCCTCAAAGTTTGCGAGGTTGTGAAAGGAAGAAAAGAAAAAAAACACGCTCATCAATTCAAATATGCTGTAAAATGCCTGAAATGACTTCAAGTTTATTTCAATCTCTGTGAGAAACCAAATTAGACACAAGCCTCAACAAACCTCAGGGACTAAAAAGGAACAAGGAGGCAAATAGCTGCATTACTAAACATTGGAATGAAGAGAGAGAGAGAGAGATAAAAATAAATGTAGTTTGGAGTGTACCATAAAAAGAGTAATAATTTCACATACGAGAGCATGAACAGGATGGACACACAAATGTTATACAGGCTACAGATGGAGTAGGGATGAACAATTTATGGAAATTTGGAAAAATAAATAAATATGGCGTTATAGGCAACACAACTTAATAAGGACAAACATCTGACATCACACATGCTAAGGTAGCTAACCAAAAGACAAATGACACCGGTGACCAGTTTCAACTGCATGTTTAGAGGCAGACAAGACAAACTGCATCCTATGCCCGAATCCTGGAAGTCCCCATTCAGAGCCTTTTAGGTGCTAAGTTCAAAATAATGATACATCATGATGTGCTGCGAAGTTTTAACCAGGAAATCTTTGTCAGCTGTTTGTCATTTACACTTGATCACTAACAAGGTAACTGCAAGCTACGTGTCTCTGTTTTCAGACATCAAAATGATACAGATTGGTGTTTCTTTTTTTGACCAAAAATTCTTTGAGTGAGGGTAAATAGTGTAATCACAGGCATGCAGAGAGCATATTGACCAGAAACCAGCCACGATTTTCATTGAGACTTGCCAGCTTGCAGAATTAAACTTAATTAGCTACAGCTGAGTGAAATTTCCAGCAACAGTAGGTGTCAAAAGCAATAGTTGCAAAATAAAACATTCCCCTCCTACAGCTACATAGTTATTGTTAAGATCACGTCTCTTGTAATTTGAAAACTGGACTTTCAAATTTACATTTTTGATATAAAAACAAATGAGAGTCACAGAAAGCAAGATAAACAGACACAATCACAGAGAAGTGGGTAAAAAGGAGATGAAGAGAAAAATAGAGTGAAAAAGATGCCAGTGGTGAAGAAAAATGAGAGAGTTTAGCATGTGGAGATAAAAGGTTCTTATACAAACAGACAGCCTCATTGCATCTTCATGCCTGAGTGAGAACAACACTCACAACAGCGAGAGGCACATATCTGTCAGCACACACCACCATTCAGTGGCCTTGTAATGACTGAGCAGGGCTTTATTCACCTACAGAAGAAAAGACTGCTATCCCACTATGGAGTGACAAGAGGGCTAAAAGCTCTCTCTAGGCTTATCTTGTGCATTAAATTAAACCATGGCCTAAAAAGTGCTACAGGAATGAATCAATAACCCTTTGACATGGTCTGAGCCAAACTGAAGAAAAAAAGCCATTATGTGTTGCAGGGCTTGTTGCATCAGATCAAGTTCAATTGCAGTGGTACTGTGTCCATGCTATATGTGATGATCAACACGCAGCAGGCAAACACCAACCATCAAGTATTGTGGCAAAAGCTGCTAAATTGTCCCAGTGGCCAAACATGGTACTGCAATTTAAAAATCTGAAGAAGAAGGCATTTTGCCCACAGAACACCATTATAAAAGAAACTGTACAGCACACTTTAAACTACTTACAAGGTCAATGCTTTGTATTGCATTTGTCATTTTAAACCACAAACATTTAATATGTGTAAAACCCTGCATTTCTGAGCAGCACATCATTGAGGAATTTTAAAAGAGACATAAATTCACGTGTCATGAGCTGCACAATGTAGAGGCAGACCAGGTAGAGAAAAAATTCCTTGGGTGAGAAAATCTCATTAGAATGAAGGAGGGCATCTTGAAAAACGTTATCCATTTCTGATTATATTTTCACGGCTGAGATTTGTCCTCAGTTCGATCTTTTTATGTGCCTTTGTGTTGTGTGTGTGTGTTCTCAGCTGTGTGTTGTCAATGTAGTTGTGTCTGTTGTGTTGCCCTCTCACTCTGCAGGCAGAGGAATGGGTGGTGGAGGGTGGATCTGAGCGCTGAAAGCAGGGCCTTGTTGCCCTCAGTGGTAGACTGACCAATCTCCTCCTCCCCACCCTTGCCCACCAACCTACCCTCAGCCTACACACACACACACACACACACACACACACACACACACACACACACACACACACACACACACACACACACACAAACACACACACACACACACACACACACACACACACACACACACACACACACACACACACACACACACACACATACTAGACCAGTCGGCCAGACAAGCAGTCTAACTTTAGTGGGAGAAGCCACAGTGTACTTTGTGATGGCTTCCTGAGGAGTGAGCACAGGTAAAGTCAGCACAGCCACAAGAACATGTTTGGGCACAAATTTGCTGTTTAATGACTCTAAAACTCTTCACCACATTATTAAAATTATTAAATCAGATGCTGTACTCACACTCATCATGGTAAACCACAATGTAGCAGAGAGCAGAGATGTGCGTGTGTGGATTCTGTGTTTTTTAATTCAACACAGCGATCATAAAAACTGGGTTGAGACTTGCCTTTAAACAGCAAAACAAAAAAGAATACAAACTAAAAAAACTTAATTGACCAACCAAGATTTTGTGGCAGGTTACCATGGCAACAAGCCACTTTAATGTCTGTGCACCTCCCTAACTGTTAACCACACCTACCCTAATTACCCCATAGACCAACACGCCAATCTACAGTCAGTGCTGTTGTTTTCTCAGTGAAGCATATTCAGCTGATCCTCGATGAGTCATTCACGCATACTGTTGCTCTGAGTTGGTCCTCTTGTCCATTCCCCACTGTCAGTCAACTCTTACCATGACCAATCACATAAAGGGGAAGGGTCATGGGATCATTCACTAATTCCCAAGAGTCTCATTGCTGATTCTGAATGTTCCACAACGCTGAATTGGTACTGACCCCTCAGATCATCCAAGATGTCAGCCCACCTCCTCCTCCCCACGGACCAATCCCAGATCAACTCAATACACAACAGTTGTGTCTGTCACCAGTTAGGCCTCTGACCTAATGAATCACTATGACAGCCACCAAAGCACACAATGGTTTTTCTGGGATTAAGTTGGAGTCACTAAAAGGGACTTCTAATTATCACTAAATGTTATCCTAAATGTTTGCACACAACAGTGACACGAGACCATTCCACATCAACCAGTTTCACAATGGTGAGTACATCAGTCTATTCTTGTTTTACGGTAAGAAGGTCTCCTATGGCTTGTAAAGAAAGGAAAATGTGTCGCATACAGCTATAGACTCACACA
Organism: Scomber scombrus; assembly: GCF_963691925.1. Taxonomy (NCBI): domain Eukaryota; kingdom Metazoa; phylum Chordata; class Actinopteri; order Scombriformes; family Scombridae; genus Scomber; species Scomber scombrus. Next base: position 14,173,345 of record NC_084972.1, read on the forward strand.
CATAGCGGCCAACTTTCTGCCATAATGAGGTTCACATGCATGAGAGAGAATGGAGAATGGATGTCTTCTTTCTCAGCAGTAATCCACTAGCTCCTCTTTCTCATAATAAATGGCTTAATCACGCTATAACTTCTTTCTGTCTCACTTTTCTTTGAGCCAGCCACACTCATGTGTATACAGACACACACAAACCACTAAACAGCAAAGGAGTTTTAATACAACTTGTGTTAGTTGTTATATTCAAGGCATGTTTGGACCCATCGCATAACTCATAACCCATTGAGTGTTCTTTCTCTAACACATATACAGTACCAGTCAAAAGACTGACAAAAAAAACAACATTTGACTGGTACTGTACACAAACAGATGGAGAGCATTATTTTAATGTTTTGTCACTTTTTTTCTGCTGCAATAACTTTCTTACCCGTACTGGGACATGGCTTTGGGTTCAGGCAGCTGTTTGCGCTCTCTGGGGCAGAGTTTGCATGTGAACTGGGTTGTGGAGTTGGTGGACTGGGGTCCCCATCATCAGGTGGCTCTGGGCATATGGCAGGGGCATTCCTCTCCTCATCCATTGGCGTAGGCCTGGCTCTTATGGGAGGAGGTGGGGGCCAAGGAGTGAGCCTGAGAGAGGAAATAGCCCAAAATATTACTACAGAAATTACCACATGGGTCAGATGAAAGTCTTCTCATTGTCTGTGCTGAGAGGTGTTGTCAGGCACAGCTTGAAGCAGCATGAATCCTTTCCCAGCTATTCTAAAACTACTGATGAAATGGGCAGACTTGTTTGCATGAAACAGTGGTAACCCAACAGAAATGCCTTATCATTGCTAACTTTTAATCCGTTGTTTTTAATATCTTGTCTATTCATATACAACATTTTTAAGTACCAAGGTGCTATCGTTGGCTCACATCAACACTAAAACATGGGGAAAAAAGAGCAACACAAGAAGATGGGAACAAAGTTCTATAACAAAACAAACTGTATTAACAAATGTTATGTAAATGTATTTTATAAAATTATTAAAACACACATACAAACTGGAGTAGTAAAACAAAAGCTAACTAAACATTGTTCACATTCACAGAACTTTAATTCATAATTCCAATCAATAGATCCCAAGTATCCAGTATACAATACATGTCATACTGAGCCTACAAGGACATGTGCATAAAGTGCATTAAAACTGAAATCTTCAATTTAGTCATGAAACTGATTCATTAAAGATCCTGAACAAGCAGATAAATTATGTCCAAGCACGATTAAAAAAAAAAGTTTTATGAAACTTTTAAACTAGCCTGCTTGATGACCAATTTAAGGCTGCTGTAGAATATTACCCAGGTAGTTGGACGAAAGCATAAGAACAAGAATGTAAAATACTTAAATAATAATAGACTAAAAGTTATTTTTGGACCAAGACTACACCTTTGGTTCTTACCAAATGGTTACAAAGTATGACTTTTAGTTAGTCCATTCTTCAACCTTCTTACATGTGTTTTGTCTGATATTTTAGAGAAGTTAGCTCATTCCACTGCTTCACCTATTAATAAGACACTACAAGCTGAGTATGTGTCACGTGCCAACGTGTGTTTGGCGCGCGCCTACTCTGCCAAAGCAACTGGACAGCTGTTTGCGCGCCCCCGAGATGGAGTCACTGCCCTAAAACTTTCGCCTATAGCCTACCTTCCCAGGTTTTTGTGAAAAAGCTTGATGAAGCAAAGTTTACCGAGTTCGAATAAAAAACTATGTCACCATAAAATAACAGCAAATTGCCTAGTTTATGTTTTTTTTAAACAGTAAAACGTTCTGAGAAGTTTTGGGAAAAGAGGTTGACATCCCACCGCACACTCAAAAACAGTGCCAAACTTCTAGCTTTAATATGTACACCCACGTCTTCATTAACAAACGATTTTCACACTGAATTTGAGATCATATTCATACTAAATGTGACTAACCCTAACCCTAACCCTAACCCTGACTAATAACGGGCGAATTGTGTTTACCTTTATTGCATGTCTGCGCTCTGCTTTCCCAAAACGAGTCCCTGCATGCTCAGACCGAGCTCAACTCAGTGTGGGGATCCTTTATCTGCCTGCATTCACTACTGCACGACAACTAACTTTGAGCTCCAACAGCAGCAAAGGAAAACAACTTCTTACCTTCTCTCTGGCTGGGACACGGTGCAGCCGAGCCTGGACTAATTCATTCTCTGACCGCACCAGGTGGACTTCTCGCCCTCCGAGACCTTTCCCCTCCTCTTTCCCTCCAGTCTTGTCACTTTAACACGACCACGAATTTTCTCCCCAGCTCATGTAGGTGACCTTAACTTCCAATTCAATGCATTTTTCTCCAGCGGAGATAGTTTTTCTCTCCGCCTCCCAACTTTCTCTCTCCGGCTCGCCCCGTCCTCCAGCAGACCAGATGTTGGGAAGCTTGTGTGTCTCTGCAGACAGCTCTCTGAATACTCTTTGTCTGGACTGCAGGTTTCTCACCTCACACGTTCAACTGCAAACAAAATCACCGCATTTCCAAACTTGTTCAAACTCTTATAACTAGCAGTATCCGTCCTGTGCACTCCGTCTCTCTTCTCTCTGTACTCCTACTATACGTGCCTCAGAGTTATGTGCTGCAACTATTGGACAGGAAACTACAGTCAGCAGTGATTGTGCTTCCTCCAGGCTTGAAACTAGTTGGGCTGAACTATACTGTCATATAATTACCCCTTAACCTGAACCAGACACAGCAGCACTAGGCTAGCTTTCATGAGGAATTATGAGCCCAGGGACCATATGTTTTCTCATTAATGATAGACTCTGTGGAGATGGCAATAATGCAGGTAACAACAAGATCACTTAAAAGCATGATCACTATTTAAGATATGGTATCTGTAATTTAATCTAGTATAGCAAATTAACATACCATATTTCCTTCTATATGGAGTCATTGCTGCTGTACAGTATTTGTATCCTTTTAATTAGCCAGATTTTGTTTTTAAATTCATCATTTAATTGATTAGAACCTCAGCTAACTACAATATCTATGTTTGAAGAACCACATGTAGTTATAGTGTATATCATTCAGTAAAATGTTGTTTACATCTGCAAAGCAGTTTCTTTTGTTTGTGATGATGCCAGATGTATTGTGCTCTGGCGTGACAAGGGCCAACCAAACTTTAGTTTTTCTCATGTACTGTAGGGTCAGCTTTGTTAGATTTATAAGGTTGTGATTTGTTGTGGGAATTTTCCTCACTCACTCTGGCGTGTATGGGACCAACTGCAATGGCTTTGGGCACTAATGAGTCATGATTCATCAGCAACACTACTGTATGTGCACTCCCACCTTATAAAATCAGCTCATGTATGTTGACATAAGCTGATTTTTTTTTAACTGACAACAACATGTGTCTTTATGTAGCATAATATTATTCAACTTATACTGTAGTTAATAATAATCACCAACATATCATCAGTAAGTGAGGATTTTTACTGACTAAACAAATAACACTGAAATGTAATTTTGCACTCTGTAATTGGATTGAAAATCCAATTACAGGTAGTAGCCCTCCCTGAGCTACTACCTTATCGTGGTGGAGGGGTTTGAGTGTCCCAATGACCCCAGGAGCTCCGTTGTCGGGGGCTTTATGCCCCTGGTAGGGTCACCCAAGGCAAACAGGTCCGGGGGGAGGGACCAGACAAAGCGTAGCTCACAAACACCCCTTATGATGATTAATTTAAATGGAACCTCGTTTCCCCTGCCCGGACGCGGGTCACCGGGGCCCCCCCCTGGAGCCAGGCCTGGGGAGGGGGCTCGATGGCGAGCGCCTGGTGGCCGGGCCTGCACCCATGGGGCCCGGCCGGGCACAGCCCGAAGAGGCAACGTGGGACCCCCTTCCCGTGGGCTCACCACCCGTAGGAGGGGCCAAAGGGGTCGGGTGCAGTGTGAGCTGGGCAGCAGCCGAAGGCGGGGACCTTGGCGGTCCGATCCTCGGCTGCAGAAGCTAGCTCTAGGGACGTGGAATGTCACCTCTCTGGCGGGGAAGGAGCCTGAGCTGGTGCACGAGGTTGAGAAGTTCCAACTAGACATAGTCGGCCTCACCTCGACGCATAGCAAGGGCTCTGGAACCAGTCTTCTCGAGAGGGGTTGGACTCTCGTCCACTCTGGAGTTGCCATTGGTGAAAGGCGCCGGGCAGGGGTGGCAATACTTATTGCCCCTCGGCTTGGCGCCTGTATGTTGGAGTTTACCCCAGTGGATGAAAGGGTAGCCTCCCTCCGCCTACGGGTGGGGGGACGGATCCTGACTGTTGTTTGTGCCTATGGCCCAAACAGCAGTTCAGAGTATCCACCCTTTCTGGACTCCTTGGAGGGGGTGCTGGAAAGTGCTCCCTCTGGGGATTCCATCATTCTGCTGGGGGACTTCAACGCTCACGTTGGCAGCGACAGTGAGACCTGGAAGGGTGTGATTGGGAGGAACGGCCCCCCCAATCTGAACCCGAGCGGTGTTTTGTTATTGGACTTCTGTGCTCGTCACAGATTGTCCATAACAAACACCATGTTCAAGCATAAGGGTGTCCATATGTGCACTTGGCACCAGGACACCCTAGGCCGCAGTTCGATGATTGACTTTGTAGTCGTGTCGTCGGACTTGCGGCCGCATGTCTTGGACACTCGGGCAAAGAGAGGGGCGGAGCTGTCAACTGATCACCACCTGGTGGTGAGTTGGCTCCGATGGTGGGGGAGGATGCCGGTCAGACCTGGCAGACCTAAACGCATTGTGAGGGTCTGCTGGGAACGTCTGGCAGAGTCTCCTGTCAGAGAGAGCTTCAATTCCCACCTCCGGGAGAACTTTGACCATGTACCGGGGGAGGCGAGGGACATTGAGTCCGAGTGGGCCATGTTCCGCGCCTCCATTGTCAAGGCGGCCGACCGGTCTTGTGGCCGCAAGGTGGTCGGTGCCTGTCGTGGCGGCAATACCCGAACCCGCTGGTGGACACCGGCGGTGAGGGATGCCGTCACGCTGAAGAAGGAGTCCTATAGGGCCTTTTTGGCCTGTGGGACTCCGGAGGCAGCAGGCAGGTACCGGCAGGCCAAGCGGGGGGCGGCTGCGGCGGTCGCTGAGGCAAAAACCCGGACATGGGAGGAGTTCGGTGAGGCCATGGAGAACGACTTCCGGACGGCTTCGAAGAGGTTCTGGACCACCATCCGGCGTCTCAGGAGGGGGAAGCAGTGCACCGTCAATACTGTGTATGGGGGTGACGGTGCCCTGCTGACCTCGACTCGGGACGTCGTGGATCGGTGGAAGGAATACTTCGAAGACCTCCTCAATCCCACCGACACGCCTTCCGGTAAGGAAGCAGGGCCTGGGGACCCGGGTGTGGGCTCTCCTATCTCTGGGGCTGAGGTCGCCGAGGTGGTCAAGAAGCTCCTCGGTGGCAAGGCCCCGGGGGTGGATGAGATCCGCCCGGAGTTCCTCAAGGCCCTGGATGTTGTGGGGCTGTCATGGTTGACACGACTCTGCAACATCGCGTGGACATCGGGGGCAGTGCCTCTGGATTGGCAAACTGGGGTGGTGGTCCCTCTTTTTAAGAAGGGGGACCGGAGGGTGTGTTCCAACTATAGGGGGATCACACTCCTCAGCCTCCCTGGTAAGGTCTATTCGGGGGTACTGGAGAGGAGGGTCCGTCGGATAGTCGAACCTCGGATTCAGGAGGAGCAATGTGGTTTTCGTCCGGGTCGTGGAACTGTGGACCAGCTCTACACCCTCTGCAGGATCCTTGAGGGTGCATGGGAGTTTGCCCAACCAGTCCACATGTGCTTTGTGGACTTGGAAAAGGCATTCGACCGTGTCCCTCGGGGGGTCCTGTGGGGGGTTCTCCGGGAGTACGGGGTATCGGACCCCCTGATACAGGCTGTCCGTTCCCTGTACAACCGGTGTCAGAGCTTGGTCCGCATAGCTGGTAGTAAGTCGGACTCGTTTCCGGTGGGGGTTGGACTCCGCCAGGGCTGCCCTTTGTCACCGATCCTGTTCATAATTTTTATGGACAGGATTTCTAGGCGCAGCCAGGGCGTTGAGGGGTTCCGGTTTGGTGACCTCAGGATTGGGTCACTGCTTTTTGCAGATGATGTGGTCCTGTTGGCTTCATCAGACCGTGACCTCCAACTCTCACTGGATCGGTTCGCCGCCGAGTGTGAAGCGGCCGGGATGAGAATCAGCACCTCCAAATCCGAGTCCATGGTCCTCAGCCGGAAAAGGGTGGAGTGCACCCTTCGGGTCGGGGATGAGATCCTGCCCCAAGTGGAGGAGTTCAAGTACCTCGGGATCTTGTTCACGAGTGAGGGAAGGATGGAGCGGGAGATCGACAGGCGGATCGGTGCGGCGTCTGCAGTAATGCGGGCTCTGCACAGATCCGTCGTGGTGAAGAGAGAGCTGAGCCGAAAGGCGAAGCTCTCGATTTACCAGTCGATCTTCGTTCCTACCCTCACCTATGGTCATGAGCTTTGGGTAGTGACCGAAAGAACGAGATCGCGGGTACAAGCGGCCGAAATGAGCTTCCTCCGTAGGGTGGCTGGGCTCTCCCTTAGAGATAGGGTGAGAAGCTCGGCCATCCGGGAGGAGCTCGGAGTAGACCCGCTGCTCCTCCGCGTTGAGAAGAGCCAGATGAGGTGGCTCGGGCATCTAGTTAGGATGCCTCCCGGATGCCTCCCGGGTGAGGTGTTCAGGGCACGTCCCACCGGTAGGAGACCCCGGGGAAGACCCAGGACACGCTGGAGAGACTATGTCTCTCGGCTGGCCTGGGAACGCCTCGGGATCCCCCGGGAAGAGCTGGACGAAGTGGCTGGGGAGAGGGAAGTCTGGGTTTCCCTGCTTAGGCTGCTGCCCCCGCGACCCGACCCCGGATAAGCGGAAAGAAGATGGATGGATGGATGGAATTGATTCAAAAAAAGTTATTTTTCTTTCTCTTAGATTTCATCAATACATGATGAATGTGTCATAACTGCCATCGGTAGTGGATAATCTGCTTCACAAACACGCAAATTATGTTTAGTTAAAATACAAATTAACTACAGAGCCTAGATAACATATGTTATATGCATTTGCATTTACACTCATTCAATAAGGATTTACAAGAGACAACTGTGGAGTGATTCATAAAGGGAAACCTCTGTAAATCTTTTAGTGGCTGTCAAACCAGTGATTTAGTGCTACTTACATGGTAAATATATTGACCTTTGACAGCCTTCTTCACTCACTAATTTCTCAACTAGTTTTTCCTCTTTTCATCGTGTCTCTCTTGGTTTTTCATTCAATGACACTTAATGATGGCGGTAGGTGCAGCCATCACAGGACAACACAGGTAATACCACAGGTACTACCACAGGTAACCCAGTGATGATAAATGTTTTGAAACAGATAAGGAGACTAAAGGATAGGCTAAATATCAAATGGAAAACACTCTATGTTATGCAGTTTACTTTACTTAGAACACAAGCAGTGTTTCATGACAAGAATCCAACAAAATGATCCTTAAGGCAAGTCTGTCCACCAAAAAAACAACAACAAAACAAAATCTTTAGCAATAACTTGCCAATAAACCACAATTGAGCTCCAGCGTTGTTGAGGGCAACACTGAGAATTGTTTTACTATTCCAAACAACATAGTTTGTTGAAATGTTGATTGTGTTCAGTTTCAGGCTTACATAAGAAATAAAATAAATGACCAAAATATGAAAAAAAAAATCTTGGGTCACACATGATACAGAAAAATACTGCAGGCCTTGTCTGCTCATGCCATGTTGACATCTGGAGGTAGCAGCTGATGATTTTCTGTGATTGATGTTTGAAGGCGTGGCATGGGCGTGGGGTAATTCACAGCAGCAAATCTTCTGAGGCTTTTGAGACAGGCTTCATTTTTACTAACAACTTGATAACCACGTTTTCAATTTGTGTGCACAATCACTCATCTGAACCACTGAGGCTTTGTCACTGAAGCGTTTGTAGGATTCGTGCTCTGTGGGGGCTCAGAATCCGTCTGGGCATGAGGGTCAGAGTTTGTGTGGGCAATGGTAGCATTAGGTCTATCTCCAGCAGGAATCTTTTGTTTGTTTTTCAGTTTGTAAAAGGAATCCAGGCATGCTGTGTTTTACTGAGGACAGTTTATCTGACCAGACTCACTTTATGAACTGAATATTTTTGTTACACATGAATTGAAATTGACTGTAGAAACACTGCCCAGAAAATGAATTCCACCAATGGAGGGTTTTAATCAAAATGACCAAATACATTAACAACCACGAGCAGCATTTCAAGTTTCTTGGAGCTAATTCATATTAACACATAGCAAACAGTTGCTCCCCTTGCTGCTTTACATGCATAACTTAACAATTTGTCATGCACTGCAGGGGATTTTTTTAACAGGATTGGACAAAGCACTCTCAATTTATATTAAATTCAAATTCAGGGTTCATTTCAGTTCATTCACAGGATCACAACACTTTAAAGGTGTTAATGAAGAAATGCTCGTCTTTCACCTCATATCATCTCATCAGCCAGAAATGATACTGTGCAATCATGGTGTAATAAAAAAAGGGAAGTCACATAAATAAACCAAATGCAAACTTCAAAAGAACTCTAAAGATTGTTGACTTTACACTTTGGCTCCATTAAAGTCTTGAATGTTTGTATAAGACTCACCCTCCCACCCATCTATTCCACCATGAACAATGAGAGAGGAGACATTTTCTTGTCATCAGTTTCCTGAAAAGCTTATGCTCTTTATCCTCTTACTTCCATTCATGACTCACATCCAACAGCACCATTCACCGCACCCACCAGGCTCTCTTCAGTTAGGTGTGATAGCTTTCATTTCTATTGCTTACTATTTACATAATTATTTTAATGCTGGTGATTCACAAGTACTCAATGGTAATTCAGTCAAACCTTATTTTATGGTTATTTAATGGTATTTAAACACATCTGTCACAGAGTAGGTGATGAGTGCTATACACAGCTTGTAGATTTGCAGGTTGCCTTTGTTCTGGTTCTGGCTGCTTAGCAAAGAGGTAAACAGGGACATTTGGACCGTCCAAGGTCTAGTGCACCAAGCAGACAAATATGGCAGCGTCCTTCCACATTCCTCACCTCCAACAGTGCTATTAAATCAGCTTCCAATTATTAAACAGAGCTGCTGCTCACGCAACACTTACAGTAAGGATTTTAGTGTGTGCACAGGAACAAAACAGCCGATTATGCATGTCCACAGTCCTCAACAATAACTGTCTCTTAAAGGAAGAGTCAGGCATTGACATTCGGACACTAAATATGAAACTGGAGGCCGCAATTAGTTCACTTAGATTAGCATAAATCTTGGAAACAGCTAGCCGGACTTTCAAAACTCCTGCCTAAAGCTTATTAATCAACATATTCTATCTATGTTTGTTTAACCTGAACAAACTGTTATGTAAACATGACAATTTTGCCATCTTAACAGGAAGTTCTGTAATGTATTATTTTTGGCTAGTAGGCATTTGGACGAAGTTAGTTGTTGTCAGTCTTTATGCTAACCAGTTGCTGGCTTTATGTAGTTTTATATTTACCATACAGACATAAAAGTAATGTCGATTTTCTCATCCAACTCTTGGCAAGAAGCACATAACCGTATTTCACAAAAAACTATTGTTTAAGTGAACATGAATAATTGTCTTGACTTTGAGTCCTTGCAACTTAATATCTTGTACTTTGCAAGTCAGTATCACCCAGCCTTTATACAATGAAGTGACCAAGTACCAAGGCATGAAGACAAGTTCCAATACATACACTACCAAGGGCAAGTTTTCCTCACAAAGGCAGTCATGCCAGGATCAGTATGTTTAAAGCAATTCTCCCTTTCTCACAGACCTGTTCCTTAGGCCTCTGAGGCTTTAGAGCATTTCCACTCCGCTGAGAGGCAGCGGAGAAAGAACAGGTTGCCTCCGCTGCCAATGTTAGCCATCGCCTGAGCACTGAGGTGAGAGCTGCTCCACTGCACGAGCACCTATGACCAGACTCCATGAGATGCCACATCCAGATCGAGGCCGGCATCAGATGAGCAGACAGCAGGCTGGGAGGGGCAGACGTGAAGAAATGTAGAGACTGGAAGAGGGAGAGAGTCCAGACAGAGTGTATGTGAGTACAGTGTGTGTTTGTGTGTTCACAGAGAAGTGAAACTGGAGACACACGCACACGCAGAGAGTACATGCTGAGACTGTCTCAGAGTATTATTCTAAACTTTTGACGTGGATTGTTTCAGTGGTCTGGTGTGAGAGAGAGAGAGAGAGAGAAAGAGAGAGAGAGAGAGAGAGAGAGAGAGAGAGAGAGAGAGAGAGAGAGAGAGAGGAGGTTGAAAATGTGGTTCCAATCACTCACAAAGATGCTTTTGTTCTGTAGCTGGGGCCCTCTCTCTCTCTCTCTCTCTCTCTCTCTCTCTCTCTCTCTCTCTCCCTCTCTCTCTCTCTCTCTCTCTCTCTCTCTCTCTCTCTCTCTCTCTCTCTCTCTCTCTCTCTCTCTCTCTCTCTCTCTATCTCTCTCCCCCTCTCTCTCTTTCTCTCTACCACACATGGAGTGCTGGAGTTTCATCCGCTTTCTCATCAGACTCATTGCTTCTCAGGGGAGGGTTCTTGAGAAGAAAAATATATCTGTGAGACACTAACAATCGGAGGCCTCGTATTTAAAAGCCAAGACAACAATCCAGTATTTGTGTAAGTTGCACATATCTGATGGTTCTTAAATACTGTAATATCCCATGGCCTCAATATCATACATTACTTCAGTGGTGAAATGGAGAAGTAGGGGAGACTAGGGACAGTTGCAATACTTTTTACATTACTCTCAGTTACTCAGAGACTATTTGGACTAGGCCCACCAAACCTTTACATATTAAACTTACACATGTCTGCTAATTACCCATACCATTTAAAGATAGTTACATATAACATATCAATCACAATATTGATTTTAATAGAAAAATTCAGATGTTGCAACTGACCCCAAACATGGGGACAGTTGCAACACGGATCAGGGACGGTTGCAACATATTAAAAACACATTAAATTTAACTAATTAATTATTATTTATTTAGTAATATTTATCATAGGCCTACCTTGTGTCAATGTGCAGATGTTACTGAAGCTATTAAAACTCAATATTTCAGTGTGAGACAAGAAGAATGGAGTAATTTGCTTGGTCTTCTGAGAATACTTCTTTGCTGGTCCAGTACCCTGCAAGCGGTATCTTATTTGATGTCCTGCTAGCAAGTCTCTCTCTTTTTTTGTGGAACCTGAATAATGTGGTATGGCATATGTCGAAGGCCTTGGCTACTGCCCTGACTGATTTGCCCTCATCTCTTACAATATCTGAGGCTCGTTCCAAAATATTGAGGGGAACCCTTTTGTTAGTGACTCGCTTCCTCACTCTTGGCATACTGAAAACAAACAGAATACAATTTCTACTTTTAGATGATTTATTCACTATAGGGCAACACATAAATTGACCTTTCTCCTGTTTTCACAGGAAAATGTATGTGGCTAATTTGTCCCATAGCACAACAGATAGAACAATAATTTCTCATTTTTGCTCAACTAGATATTTGGGGAATTATTTTGTTTATCAATAGCATTAGTCTCTCATTGTCTTATAATTGCCAGTTCTGTTCAGCATGAGCAAAGGCACAATAGAATACATGAATTGTGCCTATTTTGAACTTAAAATCTTCAAAAATACTGTTTTGTGGTCTGTTTTGATATGACTAGCCAACTTAGAATGGTATCAGTCATGACAAAACATCATGTGCTAGCTAGCCACACTGACATTGACACAACCATGTCACTGAAAAGTCAACAAAACAATGATTCAAACTAGGTAAGTTTGGATTCACTCATACAAAAGGTCAGGACAGTATGACACAAATACAGCTCATGAAAAAAGCTACTTTCATACCTCCAAAACAACTTTTCTTGATAAAAGATGCTCAATATGGCTTCTCTTTTTTGGTGGGCAGAGGGTCTGCACTGAGCATGTGCAGTGTGAGTGTCATCAATTTAGCATGCTTCTGATTGGAGAAATAAGACTTGTTGCAACCGTCCCCTGTTGCAACTGTCCCCAGTCTCCCCTACTCATATCTTTTAAAAAAAAAGATAAAAAAGAAGCAATACTACAGAACACTGTAGCAATACTCTATAACAAGTAAAACCCTGCATGTACAATGGTTACAGTAGCATATAACTTTAAATATTAAACCGAATGCCACCTGAACACAAGCCATGACATGATCAACCCAGGGCTGGGTTGCCGGGGTGACAGTGTCTGATGTTGAAAGACCCAAAACACCTGATGACCCCAGGTTACATCACTGATATTGTGTTCAGATGCACCAGAAGATGTATTTTAAGAACTATTGTATGATGATTACTGGCATATTAAGATGAAAGCAACATTTTAATGTCACAGCTAATTAAGATATAGCTCATTTTAATTGCTTCATATGCAGAACTGTTAAATATTTAAATGTATAATAATACATCATATTTTGTAAATAAATCATATGTTTTGTATGTAAATACTCTATCTTGAGAGTAAGTAGTATCTATAGCTGTTAGAAAAATGTAGTGGAATAAAAGACTTAGGACTTATAAGTATAACGTAGCAAACAATGGAAATTCTAAAGTAAAGAACAAGTACCTCAATTTTTTCATTGACAAGTTAGTCACTTTCCACCATTATTAGACTTTGGACTTGGGGAACTATTGTAAAGCTCTTGTGTTACTGTATGTGTTTTCTTCTTTATTTGTGAAATGCCTGTAAATTGACCAGAAAAAACATGACTGCATTTCAGGAAAATGTTGTTTTATCATTTCTATTAATTCAAGTGCTTGTACTTACTACTATTCCTCTTGCAACAGATCAATAATGTAATCATTTATGGTTGATCATATTGAATATATTTCATGTATTTCAAAAAGGTTTAAACACAAGCAGATTTTCACCAATGTTGCAGTTCTTGATATCAAACATGAACAACAAAGTGATTGAATCCAATTATATATTCTGTCAAACCAAAATACTGTTTATTTGCAGTGCATTAATACTACTAGTGTTAAAACAATTAAAAAAACTGAAATGAAAGACAATTTGAATTATCAGTGAATAATTTAAGAAATTTAACAAGTTTAAATGCACAACATTCACACTTTCGGGCTTGTCGGAAGTGGGAATTTGTCTTTTTTTCTCTTTTGGACTTTTGGTCAGTGAAAACAAGCAATTTGCAGATTCAAACATTGGTCTTGGTTATTGGTTATCAGCCCATATCGAATCAGCTTAATTAATTCCTATCTTTCCCATAATTATGCTTCAGTGGAGGCAAACTGTGCCTACTGTATGATGGCCAGACAGTGCATGTTATCAATTCGTATTCTTGATAAAAAGTAAAGAAATCCAGATCCATTTCCTTCATTGGATGCACGAAGTGGGTGTTGAATATTAATATTGTAATAAATGTACAAGATTTAAAAACAATGTGATACTGTTATTTTACCTCCTCAACAGTGTCTTTAAAATAATTTTAAAATGTTTTTTCCTTCTGGGCATTGTTCATATTGCTGTTATCATTTGTTTAATAGGTGGAATGTACAGTGGGCCCACAGTGAATTAGGTCAAACTGTGTGCATCCTGCAGCTCCAGGGTTTACTTGGATGTAGTATAGAACAGAAAATCTCCAGCTTCAATTCTTCTACTAACAGAAGAGATTGATTGAGTGTGTGTGAAAGAGAGAGAGAGAGAGACAGACAGTGAGAGAGACAGTGAGAGAGACAAAAAGAGTCTCAGCTCATTAAACAGAGTAAGCAGATCCATGTGGATGCATGCAGCAGCAGATACACAGTATGTTGTGTTGTTTTTAGTGAGTCAATATACTATTTGGAGGACAGCCCACTCCTTCAGCCACAGACACGGAGGGGAAGAGGAGAGAGGGAGGATGACAGAGTGAGTGAACGGGGCGAAAGACAGAGAGAGATGTCAGCATGGCTCTCAGTACATTTGTTTTGTGACTCACAGGGTCTGCCTGGACCTCAGTGCTCTCCATGCTGCTGGAACTAACGGCCCTCAACACCCATCTACACACTCAATCACACACAGACACACACATACATATTGTTTTGGCTTTGCAAGTTCATTTACATGCACAGGTAAGCAGATATAAGCATGTTTACAAATCTTTCTCCACATACACAGACAGGACTACGAACGTATTGACACACACTCCTATGCATGCTCCTAATGCTTACTCTGTCCAGATGAGAATTAAGAAATATTCAGAGCTTCAGAATCAAGTTTATGCCAAACACTACTGCAGTGTGCCAAGAATAACCTCTTTGTGTGTTGCTCTGCACCCTGGCTCACCTTGTACAAGTATATGTTACTAGGTTTCTGCTTAGTATTCAAGATGTGCGCGCATGTGTGTGTGCATACGTGCACGCATGCATGTATGCTCGTGTGTCTGTAACAGGCTTAGGATGGGGTCTCTCCCAAGACCAAATGTCACTGGGATTTAAGCGTGAATTTCTTCCCAGCTGACTAACAGAAGTTTGCTAAAAGCACAAAATTAAACAAACGTTTCAACTTTCCAACAGACATCCAGCCATTTTCCATTTTTTCTCCCTGTGGCAACACATCCACGATGCACTGCAGCACTGAGGTTTAAAGATAAGCTGTAGGGCATGTGCCAAACCTGTAAAGGGAGTGGAAGACAGATAAAGAAGGAGAAGAAGAAATGGAAACAGGTGGGTGAAAAAAGGAGGCCTACAAAGGTCATAAAACTAGTTGTTTTTCTTTTACCATAAACAGCTAATGTGCATCAACCTTAGTAAATTTCAGCCACTTGTATCAATATTACACTCAGTCCATCACATACAGTCCAGGTAGTTCATTCTGTGCTTTTTTCAGTTCTGCACTCTCTGGCCCACCCTGTTGGTTGGACCATGTCAGTGGACCACAGTGGTGTTTGTTGCTGGGTTTGTGTTTATGAGATGCTGCTTGTGTTGTCTGGTTTGTTTACTCCTCCTTGTGGCCACTCTGTGTATCACAACAGATGCTGACCTCTGTGGGCCTGCATGAGTGAGACAGTCTGAACTTCTACAGTAACTTGAAGAAATAAAACCAGCTGAGCAGCATAAGCTGTCATCTAATGAGGTTTTTATGTCTGCTTGGATTGACTAAACTAATATACAGTGATAGCACTAAAAGAATGATTTGATAAATTATTTAAAGGTTATTGCAGAATGAATTTATCTATATCAATGTTGTAATCTAAAAGAAGTAATGTTTTGGTATGAAGAGCTCAGGACCATAGCTTTTAAAACTGCTATTTGCAAAAGATCAGCGAGTATTCACACAACACTCGTCTTTAAAGGAATAATGATAATAATAATAAACCCTGTGCTGGAACTGGCAGACAATATAGGACAGTGGTTTGGGATGAAATCTTTAAATCTTTATACATACATACAATAAAAAAAAAAAAAAACTTTTTTTTTTTTTTACATGATAAATCCCCATTTTATTGATTTTGATGTGTAATATACTATTTTTGTGTCAGCTGAAAGGCTTAAATATGTTTCAGGTGAACATGATTTTAACATGGGCACTTGATACAGCACATTTTTGTGACTTTTAGTGGAAACTGAGTCAATTTATTGTAGTTTTTGTGGAGTATGACTCAAAATACACAACAATTCTCCAAAAACATTTAGCCAACTTCCGTTTGACTGCAGGAGTAGAGCATTTATACGAAAATAAATCTGATCGACATGGAAAATGTCACAGTTCCTGCATTTATTACTGTGTATTTCTTGTAACTGTGTTTGTGTGAGATATGTTCTCCTAATATTTCATAGCAAATATACAGCGTGTGGACCAGGGTTATTATAGTTAACTAAAACTAAGACTAAAACTAAAACTAGCAGTGAAAAAATAATTTGGTTAACTGAAATAAAAATAACAAAGAGTTTTGTAAAAAACGAAAACTAAATAAAAAGTACAATGAACAATGCAAAACTAACTAAAACTAATGATTATATCATGTAAATATAACAAATATATTTCACAATTATAGCTTCATTTAGAGAGTTAGAGGAGGTTAAACTTGTATACTTGTACTTGACTTTATATTTCAAGATAATTGTAGAAGTTCAGACAAATTCCTTCTCAGGCACTGCACTGTAAAAATGACTAATTGTGAAGTGGTTACTAGTTTCAAGTGGGTTTTTGTGTATGTATGCCTTTTAGAAAGTACTGCAGAAGAAACAAGGACACAGTGTGGGACAGTGTAATAAGTATTTTATTGCATTTTATAATGCCATTGTCAATAATTAGTACAGATTACATGCAACTAGACCTACTGTACAGTTTTTTATTGTCTGCATGGACAGACACAAGAAGATTCAGGTTACAAATACACAGATATATGTGTGTGTTTTTATACAGCATGAAGGAAAGGGCAGTGACTGGCATTACATGGCTACCCGGGGGTGGAGGGTCAGAGGGCTGGGCTCCACTGTCTGTCTAAAGCCACCACCCAGTCCCTGTTCCCGCCTCTTACTCGGGTCACACTTTCAAATATCAAGAAACAGAACAAAAAAAACAAAACAAAACAAAAACAAAGGATAAAGAGAGGTAAACAGGTAAACTGAAACTAAGAAACAATACAGAGAGTCACTGCTGAAAATGTACACACATTCCTAAGGTTTAACCAGAGGAGAGCTGAAGTGGTAGTTCCATCGGATTCTGGCTGTCTACTCAATATAATACCGTCAGGCAATGCTCC
Organism: Scomber scombrus; assembly: GCF_963691925.1. NCBI lineage: Eukaryota > Metazoa > Chordata > Actinopteri > Scombriformes > Scombridae > Scomber > Scomber scombrus. The sequence continues at coordinate 14,190,193 of NC_084972.1, forward strand.
ACTTTGAGAGTCCCTTCCCCCCTCACATGACACCCCAGAACTGTCCAATCACACTCCAGGATTTGGGTTCCCTTTGCCCATTGAGTCAGTCACCAGCCAATAAGATACAGGCTGGTCTTTCAACACCATTACGTGAATTTACGAATGAGAGATAACAGCTATCAGCAAAGATGATCAGTGAAGTCGATGGAGAGTTTTGGAAGTAGCTTGGTTTTTGTTTGGTTAAGGTTGTGGCATTGGTTTGGTTACAGTTTGGTTACAGTTCAGGAGTTTGGACTAAGCAATGTTTGCTTGCAATGCCTTTGGTAGTCAGAGGATGAGCTGCATCTCTGAGAGCCATTCCACAATTTGGTATTGAGACTACATGACAGGAGGAGTATCAAAAATGCAACAGAGTCAGTCTTTTATCTGTCTCTCTGGGACTGGGAGATGGGGTTTGTGACTGGTCACCATCAGCCAGGTGTGTGACTCAGTGACATCCCCATGGCGCCTGCAGATGATTGACAGCTCTGCGGGTCGGAGTTCAGCACAGGAATGACAGGGGTTAGGGGTCAGAGGGAGGGGTCACAGGGAGCTGGGACACAATATTGGCACCTGAAAGGACCAACAGCAATACCTTTCTAGAGCTCTGCATTTTTTAAAGCAAGAGAGGGGCTACATATTCTTACATTTTTTCTCTTTTTCTTTTCGGAGGTTTTGGTCCTGTCTTTGAGAAAAAAGTCCTTCTGAGGTATCAATACATAATGAAGTAACTTTTTAGTTTGTTTTCCATTTGTTTTTTTTCTTTCCTTAAAAATGCATAAATGCAGTACAGAGACAAAAAAGTATCAAAATAGACCTAGCTAAGATAAATATACAAACAGGTGTTACCTAAACCACTGATCTAACTTTAATTCTTTTAATTTTTTTTTCTCGAGATAATACACTTAAAAAATCAGCGTCCCAGACGTTTTATGAAGAACTGAAAAAATGGAAACAAACAAAAACAAAACTATTAAACCAAGATACCTGCAGCACTTAATATGATAAATACATATACTTCAGCATTAGCAGTACAGTATAGGAATCAGAGCTGAAAGCTTTACAATAGCTAAACAGGTGCAGAAAAAAAGAGCCCAGAAAAAGAAGGGAAAATCAAAGGACAAAAATGGGAAAGAATGCCCTGGAGAGATAAGTCAAGCATTAATATACAAGAATACATCATGTTATGCCAAGCTGGAAAAAGAACAGAAGTGTTACATGGCGACCTGTGAACAATCTACATCTTTATAAAACAGCTTTGTTTACAGGTGTACCTTAAAGCACAAGTCAGAGATCATCTATGTACTGTATGCAGCAGTTCCTCTTGGTTTGGATAGTAGTAGTGATGAGTTTCATTAAGTGTGTGTTAGTCCTCTCAGCGTCTCTGTGAGTGTTTTGGTGAATGGGTGCTGCTCTATGCGGGTCTTTGGATATTTGAATGGTCACAGCCTTTGTTTGCACTAACCCATAGCCCTGCTTCTATGCTTCTGTAATACCCCTGTGTGTGTGTCTGTATGTGCTTCTGTGTCCTGATAGCACTGATATTTTCTGCCCATCATTACCCCTGACAACCAGCTCCCTGTAACATCACACAGCCATCAAGGACCAGTTTCTCATTGGCTGAGAGCAGAGCCCGATCATGAATATGCACACATACAATCAAAGCACACAGTCGAGAGGCTCTTCACATAGCTCAGTGTTGATCAGGTGCAGAAATATGGTCAGTTTTACACAGCTGTTAGAAAACTTTTTTTATATATAGCGAGCACTTCACAACACACTTTGAGACATAGAGAGTGCTTTAGATGTGGTTTAAGGAGAGGTAGTCTTTTTAAATTCCATGGAAAGTGAAACGTCTCTGTGTTTTTGGGCTCAAGCAGATGCGTTAGGGAGTTCAGATCACCAAATAGTTTTTTTTTTTGTCAGTCATACAGTAAGTGAAACAACAATTTTGGCATTCATTATTATTATCGAGGAAGAATGGAGAAAAAAAAACATATTTCAGTCTCCCATTGGCTATGTATTGAACCGTTTTAAAAGGAGGTAGTGTTATTTTTGGTTTTTATCTCGTTTCAAGATGTCTGTCTGCCACTTTGTACTTGGTTAGAAATCAGTCTCTAATGTGACAGGAAACAGTCCTGTTTGAACACAAAGTCATCAGAAAGGTTCTTTCGTTAAACAAGAAAATTGTCTGAAGTGCAAGAGATAGTTTGACAAAAAAGTATGAAAATATGAACCCAACTTTTAATTACATGATGTCCCTTGGTTGTTTTCCTCTTACATTGGTATATTTTCATTAGTTTTACTTGTTCCCTCTTTGTTGTAATATTCATAAGATACATACATTTGGAATAACTCCTCAATGTCCAAAAGATGTGACTTTTGGAACCACATTACAGTACGTTTCCTCTTCCTGCTAAGATACAGATCAAGAGGTCATGTTTGTGTTTAAAGAGCATTTTTCCTAGAAAAGTATCCTGTAAAGCCAGGTGTTTCGACAGAGCCAAATATGTTCTTTCTGTATTTAAAATCTCTTTTTATTGGCATCTCAGGTTGTGTTCAAAATGCCTCATGAGTGCCTTATTTTAGGCCTGCTTATACAGTAGTAGGGCCAGTCCTGGGATTGTGTTTGGAACACAGTTTAGCCTGAGCTTGGGAGAGACAGGGTTTCACCTCTAAGTGCTTTTTTCTTTTCTCTTTTGTTTTTCGGAGGAACTGTGCGAGGTTTGTTATTACTAGTTTTTGGCCTCATACCTAATGTGAGTAATTCGTAACTGCTTTTCATGTAAAAGCTTTGATGTCTCCAAATTCTAGTTTGCTTTACACACTTTGGTTTTCGGAATGATCAGCACTGTAAATTCATGTATAATTTTAAAACAATACTTATATGAATACAATAGTAAGAATTCAAACTCCTGGTTTGTTGTCTTTTGGCCAGTTCTTTAAGAAGAAAAAAGGGAACTTAAACAAGGGCAAAATAAACTACAGGGTTTTTGGTTTTCTACATATTTCTTTGGTTACCTGTAACAAAAATAAAAACGGGAATAAGCAGATAATAGATTAAAGTAAATGTTAAATTTGGTATGGCACTGTAGAGAAAAGTAATGCTTTTTATGCTTACGGAAAAACAAACAAAAAATAAATCTCACGTGCTATTCCTTTAACACAAACTCACACAGTGAATTGCAGATAGCTTCTACACAGTAACTATTACAACCATAGAGCTTTGAATCGAAGCTGAGCAGAGTCGCCACATTTGATGTCCCACAGAAAGAATCCCCCCTTATTTCTTCATCAATTTGGACACAGTTTCAGGCAGAACCTTTGTGGGATGAGGTATTCTCTGACTGCAGTAATAATATATATATATATTTTTTTAAAGCATTACTGTTATTTCTCAACTAAATAAACAACCAAAAACAAGTGAATGTAAGAGAATTAAACAAAAAGAATTCAGCTGTTAAATAATATGTCTGGATAATGGCAACTTTAAGTGCTATTTCCAAATTTCTTGCCTGCTACACTTGGGACTGAAAGGGAGAGGGGCAGGAGTCGGGGTTGGGTATTACAAGTTGGGACAATACTGCGCTTTCTTTTTTTCTTTTTTTTTTTGCCAATACTCATTTGGAATGGTGTGAACAACCAGAGTAAATCAAACAAATTACAATACAAAAATAAAAACAGCATCCTTAGAAAAGGTACGTCGAAACAGAACGCCACCGTGGAAATATTGATCCTCAAAAATAAACAATGATAACAACATCAAATAAAAAAAGGAAATGAAAAAGCTACCACACGTTTTTTTTTTCTTGTTATATTCCATAATCAACAGTTTTCTTTTTTAAGTCACAATATTTCTGTAGACAATTCCTCCCTCATTTCTCTCTGCTTCATCTCTTTTCTTTTCTTTCTCAAAGTGTTCCAAGCTCATCACTCCATCCATAGACAGAAGAGAGGAGAAGGACAGCACCAAATGGTCCTTTTCCTGCAGTCTTTTTGGGGAAGGGGATGGGAAGGGATGGAGGCGGGAAGGAAAACGTCTTCTTTTTATCTCACTTAGAAGCAAAGAGTTTTAAAAGATGTCCGTCACTAAGTGTCTTGCTGGGGGCAGAAGTTTGGGCAGGGACCAGGGTCACGCCTTCGTCCGGTTAGCCTCACTGTGAGCTCACACACAGACGTGTAGACAAGAGCCTGCTCTGCAGAAGTGTTTGGAGCACTGTTGGAGGTATTCTTTGAAAGCACTCTTCCTCCCTTCCTTCATTCCCCATCTTAAAGCCTGACAGTTTCATTTCAATCAAATCAAAGAAAATGAAAAAGCAAGTGATTGACTCAAAGGGGGGAGAAGAAGGAGAGGTATACTGCACAGTCCCAAGTGACTGCTCCAAATCTATATACTGTACACATGATCTTGTGTGTGTGTCTTTTTCTTTGTGACACACACTGCCGTGTGTCTTCTCAACTGACGTAGAGATAAACGGCTTGCCAGGCAGCCCGAGACAACAGTGAGGGGGGTGTATGCAGAGTGGCGGAGCGAGGAGGAGAGAGTGTGTGTCCGAACCTCTGGGGGTCTCTACATAGAGTCTGATGTGACCAGAGTTTAAGAGGATGATGAGTTTGACAAGTGAATGAGCGTGTGCCAGTGTGTGTGCGTGTGTGTGCGTGTTTGTGTGAGTGTGTATGCGTTGAGTGGTGTTTCACCTCTGAGCCAAGTGTTGGAAAAGAAACACGTGGAGGTAAAGCATTGCTCCAGTGCTCTTGTTTTTGCGTCTGAAAGTAACGGAGGTCATCTAACCCTGTTTGGAGTTTCTCAATGTTGTCCTTGGTTGCTTGCATTTTCATAAAAACAAAACAAAAAGCCCCCCCAAAAAAATCAACAAAAACTAAAACAAAAAACATTCTCTTTTTTCTCTTCTCTCTTTTTCATGTAGCTATCGTTTCCTCTTCACACTGACGAGAGGGCTGGGGATTGAGCTCGCTATGTCCCGCCCCTCTGATTAAGGATCCATCCTACTCCAGCTCCTCAGTGGGAAGATCCTCCTCAAGGTCGCGATCGTCGCTCGGCAATGGCAGGCTGTGTGTGACGCCAGCCAGGAGGGATATTGGCCGACCATCCTCCTCCAACTCAGTGGGTTCCTCCTTCACGTGCACGTGGTGGCTGTAGGAGAGAGAAAACAGTTGATAATGAGGCAAATGACTATGACATAATTTATTGTATTAATGACACTGATCCCAAATATCTTCTGGAGACATTTAAAGAGTTAATTAATAAAAAAACACTTAAATTTATATTTCTTCGTATGTGGAGCACTATCTATTGATCCAGGCACTTTTGTTGTTTTGGAAATATGTGTCTGTGAGTGCAGTTAAAGATTACTGCAGACCTCAAACAAAGAACAAAAGAGATACTATAAACACACATTATTGTATAATAGTATTGTATCTATATAACTGTCATTATTTCTGGAAAGTGGCAATGTAAAATTTAGTATTTTCAAAAATAAAGGCAAAACTAACAATCTTTATTATAAGAATACATTACTTTTCTTAATTGGGCTCAATTGAACGTTTTACAGTTTTGAAATATAAGCAGTAGTTGTAACTGTAACTGTTTTAGACAGTTCAGTTTATAATTATATAATAATAAGTAACGCTTTAAGGAAATAACAATAATAAAACATAATGCAATAAGTGTGTTATACTGGCCTATATGAACACTGTAAATGTGTGAAATGAAAAAGTGAAAATGGCATATGTTGAAGCAATTCTGTGTTGTCAGTTTGCACCTTTGTGTGTGTTTATTCATGAGTATGTTTGTGTGTTTCCATGTACCTGTACTGTTGAGGGCTGAGTGTTGGGCTGCAGCTGCCGTTGCTGTTGACCTGCTCCACAGTAGAGCTGACATCATCGTGGCCCACATGCAGCATGTTGAGGCTGGCTGCAGATGGAGGGGTCACCAGGGCAGCGTTGTTCAGCAGGGACAGACTGCTCTCGGCCAGAGCCGCCTACACACACACACAGAGTTGTACAGTCACTTTAAATGTAGTTTATAAATATAATATATCAATTAGAGAAGCTACGTGATTATGGAAAGATTGTGTGTGATATAATAAAAATGTTGTCTTGAAATTAATGTCCACATGAATCAGATTTGTTGAAACATAACTCTACTTGACTTTGATATATTTAAAATGTAATGTTCAAAATGTGTTTGTGAGGTGAATTGATGTATACTGTAAGTGGTAGGTTCACAGCAATAAAGGATGACGGAGAGTTTTTTCTTTATGTTCTGATGAGAGCTCTTCATATGGCGCACATTTGGATTCACTAACTTGCTAGTGTACTTAAAAAACCACTAGGGGGCACTTATATACAGTACAGTACTTCCCTCATCATGGCTTGTACATTTAAGTCCCTGTCAAAAGTCTGTCTGTGTGTGTTCACATGAGAGTCTCAACAGGGATGTTAAGCGAGACTGAGCCGCAACCTCAACTTGAACACACAAACATGCCAAACATCAATGTCTGCATGAGGGAAAACAAGTGAACCAACAGGGGCAGCGTCTGTCACTGCTCCAAACACTCACATCCAGCTGTTTGTAGATGAGACAGGTTGGACGCTGGCTGAGCCAACAGAGACTCACCCTGCCTCCCCTCTTACACAGGAATAAAAACTAAAAAAAAACTAAAGATGGGGGAATTCTCACTGGCTCAGAGATGGATTTTCTGGGACAGGCGATAATTTTATGCGGTAACCTTAATTGACAACTACTTGACGCTATAAATCATCTCAGTCACAAAATTGCATGTGTGTGTGGGTTTGGTGTGTATGTCTGTGCAGGAGTGAAGCGATGGGTCTAGTGTGTGTGTGTGTGTGTGTGTGTGTGTGTGTGTGTGTGTGTGTGTGTGTGTGTGTGTGTGTGTGTGTGTGTGTGTGTGTGTGAGGAGGTGGGGGTGGCACATGTGAAAGTGAGGTGGGAGGTGAGAGTGTGTGTTGGTGTGGGAGGAGGAGCGAGGTAGTGCGAAAGTCGTTAGGGAATCTGCTAATTATAAGAGGGAATTGATATTAGTGCCCTTGATTGTGATTGGCTGCCCGGTGTGTGTGTGTGTGTGTGTGTGTGTGTGTGTGTGTGTGTGTGTGTGTGTGTGTGTGTGTGTGAGAGAGAGAGAGAGAGAGAGAGAGAGAGAGAGAGAGAGAGAGAGAGAGAGAGAGAGAGAGAGAGAGAGAGAGAGAGAGAGAGAGAGAGAGAGAGAGTAGGGGAGTAGGGGGCATTCCTTACCTGGTAGCTGGCATTTAGGGATCCAAAGCCGAGGCCTGAAATCATGTTTTTCACCAGAGTGGGACTTCTACACACACACACACACACACAGATAGAGAGAAAGAGAGAGAGAGGGGTAAGAATCACAGATTGAGCACACATGTGAAAAGATGTCACCTCAGCCAAAGCACTCCGACAAATCTCACAAATGTGTTTGTTACGAGTAGAAACACACGCAGACTGTAAACAGATGCTTAAACACACACATATAAAAGTGTTTCTAATATCTGGCGTGCAGGTGTGTATGTGTGTGTAATTATCCCCGCTTTCTCTGGCAGTTGGAGGGAACATCTGTTTACACACGCTAACAAGGTTTTTTCCTCTCCTGCATCTCACACAGCTGCTTACTAATGGTGTCGACAAACAAGGAAAAACACACATGCATACAGTGTGCACACGATAAGCCAGTAGCCCTCCCTTTTTTTTATTTTTAAAAGGACTGCAGAGTTGGCCCCTTGGTAATAATAGAGGGTCCATTTAGGCAATCATAGTGCCAGCACCCATAAGCCAGCACTCACATCAACTTCAGTATGCACCAAGAAAACAAATGTGTGTGTGTGCGTGCGTGTGTGCGTGTGCGTGTGTGTGTGTGTGTGTGTGTGTGTGTGTGTGTGTGTGTGTGTGTGTGTGTGTAAATGCATATGACTGTATGTACAGCGTGTGTGTGTGTCTGCTCTTACCCGGTCATCTTTGGTGGTCTCCTCTTTTGGTATTCAACTTCATCCACAGTCCACACGGCCCCCTTCACGTTCTCAACACGAACAAAACACTTGTGCAGACTCAGGTTGTGGCGCACGGCATTCTAGGAAGATAGAGAGAGAGAAAAAGAGAAGAGAGATGAGTTAAAGAATATTTAAAACCAATCATCAATTTCCTCTGCATGATAACTTCATTTCATTTTCATTATTTTCTTATTTTGTACACGTTTTAATGTTTTTTTCAATTATGTCAATTTTTCATTACAAAAGTTAAAAGTTCAAAAGGACTTGAGTCTGGCTGGTAAAAAAAAACCCATCTAAAGCAAGAAATGTATGAAACAATTGTTAAAGACATTCTGGATTTTTCCCTCATAAGTGACATTTATTGAAGTCCCTACTGCCTGTTGTCTCCTGATAATTTCATAAATTGTATGACTTTGTCTGAGAAACACCTCTTAAATTGTCATGCTATTCCATAAAATCCATGATTTTCCTCATTGGAGTGTTTTAAAAGGTAACGTAACAACAGCGCATATTGTTATTTTATCCTGTATTGAAGGTCTTACCTACTTGGAGGTAAAAACACTCACTTAGGATGTGTTCAATACAAACAATGCTTTCTAGTTTGGTGTTAAGTTACTTTTTTAAGCAGTGTGACCTGGATAATAATCATCTTTTTAACCCGTTATTTTTTATACGCACACATACTATACACACAGATAGTATAGCCGCATGAACAGTGCAGGGCTAATACGATGCAGCCGTTCTCTAGTAGTGTTATTTTATCTCAGAATTTTTCTAATCAGTCATCATCAGCACACACACACACACACACACACACACACACACACACACACACACACACACACACACACACACACATCCACAGGCACTCAGACAGGCAAGCAGGCAGGCACGCCGCTATCTTCGTCTCACCCCCCCCAGGGACAGGCCTCCCTTTTCATCTGCTATTTGTAGTTTGTTCATGCCCAATTTCATTACCAATTTTAATTCGTCTATAATTAAATCCTGCATATTCTCTCTGACACGCTGTTCTAAGCCGAGAGGGAGGGACAGGCCAGGCATGCATCACTCCTCGTCGTAATTACACACGCAGATACACACACGCGCACACGCACACACAAACACACACGTAATTACACAAGCCATAATCAGCGGAGGAACCCTTTCTCCCCCGCATCCCCTCAACCCCCGAGCCGTGATGCTAAGTTTTGTAAATGAGTCTGACCCCAATCTCCGCCCGCCACCCTGACAGTGCAAACACACACACGTATACACACACACACACACACACACACACACACACACACACACACACACACACACACACACACACACACACACACACACACACACACACACACACACACACACACACCAGACACCAGTGCTATTGCAGTGCTATTTGCATTTGTCTCCGTGATGAAAGCCTAATTCTCCCAGTTAAAACATTAGCAGTCATTTACAGTGGGTCACAGCACACATGCCACTCATCTCCTCTCCCTCCGGCTGAGAGGGGCGAGAGCTGGAGGCAGGAATTTCAGGAAAAATATTGGATTGTGTAACAATGAAAAATAAATAAATAAAAAGTCAGACTGTCAAATTTTCTCTCAAGATCACAGGTGTGACTGGAAATTTGATTGTCTTTTTACTGAATTGTGATTGATCCAGTTGGTTCCCGTATCCTGACAAATATGGGTGAGGATAGGCTACTCTTCCACCCCGACTAGGAATTTATGTAAGCAAGTATGGTGATGAATAAATGAATAAATGAACATAATTTGTCTTAAAACCTGAAATTTCAAAAAGGAGAAAACCTTAGCTAAAGACAAAGTGGAGCATCTTACAGAGTTTTAGTAGCATTTTCTATACTTATTCTATTTATTCTGTGCAGCTGAAAAAAAAGCATTGAAAAACAAATGGGATACTGATTTTCCGGTAAGTTAAACATGAAATAAAACCTCCAACTCATCATGCAGCACCTTGAAATAACACTCAACACTCATTCTTTCTTCTCACTCCATCATCCCTTTCCTTTCCCCTCTCTCTTGTCTCCTCCTCATTCTCTGTCCCTCTGTTGCTCTGATCAATGACTTCCACTCACTGACACCGCTGCTCTCCTCATGAAATATAACAGCTTATTAAAGGACATACATCTCTACGGCCCTATTTGACTCACTGAGCTGGTATATAAATACATAAGGCCATGCCGAGCTATATTTAAAGGTCTGCGAGGCCAACGGCACAGGAAGCAGACACCAGACATTAATAGTTAAAATTCATAAAAGTCAGATGAGGAGGTAAAGATATTCCTGGCTGTTCAGTGTCTTTACCCTCTCCGCACCCCTCCCTCCATTCCTCCATCATCCCCTCCTTTCCTCTCTCCTCAGTTCAGGGCTATTAGAGGAAGGCCGGAGTCTCTCCACACCCCTCGTCCCCTATGTCTCTTTCACTCCTTTGCTCATTCTCTCACTTTCCCTCTCTCTGGAGGAGCTGACACTCAAATTAGTGTGAGGTTTCTGCAGAAATGGGTCAGCACCTACAATGGTGGGATCAGGCCAGGTGTGTGTGTGTTAGAAATGAGGATGGAGAGAGGGAATTCAATGTGTGTGATCATGGACAGTGTGTGTGTGTCAGCTTTGTATGTGCCTCTCTGTAATGAGGCTGTATAACGGCTAGATGTGGCTCGACTGGCTAAATGGGGCTGACTCTCCATGTGCCATGTTGGAGGTGAGAGAATTGTTTAGGACTGAGAGGGAGAGAGCTAGAGCATGACAAGAAAAAGGAAGAAAAAAAGAAAAGAGCAGCAAATTACCTCATAAAGGATTCAAACAGCCAAATCAGTCATATCTTAAGGAGCTTAGCAAAGTCTTAAAATTTGGGTGCAAGGGTCTGTGCTATTGTACTTGTATCATTCAGAGTACAAGTGTTAAATTTAGACCTTCAAAGTGACTCCATTTTCTGCAAAGTTAGATCATTTTGGTAAATCCTCATTGTTTGAAATAGCACTGCAAACCTACCCCACTCATTGTGGTCTGACAGGACTCCACTGGCATCTGTTTGGGTTAGGGGCTTCTTCGGTGGGCACTGACCACAATTACTTTGCAGTCAATTATACCAGCTTTTATCCAGTCAAGAGTTATACACTACATTTTAGTTGTCAAATCATTTTGTTCTGAGTAAATCACTCAGAGACCACAGTCCAAACTTTCATTTTCTAAACATGGTACCACTCATTTTTGCCATAATCTAAACAGCTCCAAACTAGTTTGCTAATTAGTTTGGTTTCTATGCTCCATCAGTTGATTCTCTGTTCTACAAATGTTATATCTTTTACCAAAAACTGAGCTTAGGATATTTACAGTAAGCTGGGTAGGCTGTAGTTGTACTCTAATGGTTAGAGAACTGCACATGTTGTGATGAAAGCAGTGAGGATTAAAGTTAAAGTAAGGGACTGAGTTTACATTCAGAGCTTGTATTTGGTTAGATAAACAGACTCATAGATACCCTGAGCAGGATAAAGAAGCAGGTAGAGAGTGTGCATCTGGTGTGTGTTTACCTTCCATGTGGCTGTGTTTCTCCTGAAATAGGCAAACTTTCGTGTAAACCAGTTGTAGATCTCATTGAGAGTCAATTGTCTGTCTGGGGACTCCAGAATGGCCTGAGGATGGGAAAAGACAGTACAAAATTTAGAAGAGGAGAACACAGACAGAGAGAAGAAGAGGAGGTGGAGAGATGGTCAGTGGGGACACTTACATGACGTATAAGAGAGGCATAGGTAAAGGGAGGCCTGACATCAGCGTTCTTGTAGAACTCACAGTTCTGAGCCAGCTCTGAAAAATAAAGAATGACAGTGTTGAATTAGCTGATGTGAATTTTTATAGTGTAACACTTCCAAATGTTAATGTAACGAACATTTAAATAAATCAGGAAATTGTCTCAGTTGCATTTAAAAAAATAAAAATATATACAGAAATTAATGAAAAGTGTAAAATTAATCTTCAATTAGTTTATTGCATTATCTATCTTATATCTTAGTGTTTATGCAGTAGCCGGATATCACTCTTAATACCAGGTATTTGACAATAAATGCTCTGTGCTGCCCACTCTTATAAAGACGCTACGTATTTATTGATATTTCTCTTTAGAAGCCTATCACAATTTCTAACATCTAAGGACTAATTTGAATGAATAGGACTTCATTCAAAGCCACATACTTTAAAATACCAGCAATTTCATCTTTCTATGAATCATGAATGAAAAAAGCACATGAAAACAGCAAGTACTGTAAGAGAAACTTAGGACACTCATAAACACTGGGTTACAAAACACAAATTGAGTCCATTGTAAATTAATAAATCAATTGTATGATTCAAGATGTATGTCACAGTCTACCTGAGGCGATAGGGGTGCAGTATTTGTCGGAATTGCGCCTACGTATGGGCCCAACACCATGTGTATGGGAGTGGGAGTGTGTGTGCAGGCTGGATGAGCTGATGACCGAGGGTCCCTGGCGCAGTGGGGTGATGGGGGTGGCAGCTGAGGTGGGGGGGTGGGGAAGACCCTCTGGGTACATATCGCTGTCCCGCTTTAACAGGGCGCCACTGGAAGCCAGGTTCAACTAGAGAGAAACAGGCGCACACACACAGGTATAAATTATTTCAGTTTATGACAAGGAAAGGATGTGCAAAAGTCTACTTCAGATTGGTCTAAATATATGCCTGTTAAATCAATTGAAAACATTCAGAGTGCATTTTGAATAGCTTTTTTCACCCAAATACATACAAAATGTACATTCCAAAACACAATTTATGTTTCATTCATTAAAAACTAAACAAAACAACAACTATATTGTACAGGGTTATACTATAATAGGTTATACTATAATAATAATTAAAGTGAAATTCATTGTGTCAATTTACATTATGGAAGTTGATGTCAGCCTGAAACTTATTTAGCAAATAAAAGAGAAAATAAACTGAGTTTGGGTAGGATTATCTGTCATTTACATATATATTTTTAAAAATACAATAATTTCTGCAATAAGGAGTGGAGATACTTTTTAGTGCAGGGGCATCAAATGGGTTTATATATGACTAATGCTTTCCTCATGTTTACTTTAAATGCTTCACCATCTGCTGAGCACTGCTGCTGTTTACAGAGAAGCATCATCTACACAAGATAAGATCAGGGTCAGGTGATAGCAAAGCATCAGACAATGCTATTGTATCATGTACACAACAAAACGACGAGTTACTTGTGTAAGAATAGGAATACGTTTGAGTGTCATGACTCAGAAGTCAACAGTCCTGTTATATTATCCACTCATGGCTTCCTCTGCTCTGCCATACAAAAAGAGAGAGAGCAAGAGAAGCCTACTACTTTTATGATGACTGAAAATACTACATTATTCCACCAAGCAATAGGGCGCTTTATCCAGGAGGGACTACTAATGTTAAAGCCATCACATCAAAAAAAGAGTTAAACATTTTGACAGTTAGCACAATTTGTATCAATGATGTACAGAGAAACAGGTAATGCCAGTTATCAGGCATCCAGCATGTCCCTATGATTTGAGTGCACTACACAGTACATCTCTTGTTATTACAAAAACTAGGAATGAAACTGTGTTATCAGTTTATAATACCATAAAAAGGCATATCTTAAATACTGAAATACTGTTTTCAACTATTTCAATCTATGCAAAATGAAACTGCATATATACTGTAGGTAAATTACTTTTTAAATGAATAAGTTGGAAGTTTAAAACTTCTTCTAAACTGCTTCTAATGAAAATTCCCAATTGTGTTCAAAAGTGCAATGCAGTCACAGTCACAGTTACATTTTTCTGGGGGAGTACCCCAACACTCACTACTTGCTAACAAAAAAAATGCAACCTTTAGTCTTCCACAGAACGGCAAACACACTGAACATTCACATACACACAGCGCTGGCTGCAATTAACCCTAAGCTTACAAAAACAAAACCACACGACAGCATGTTTGTACGGAGGGAACACACACATGCACTTTGTGGTGGCAAAGTCTTCACGGACCAATACGGCCCAATTAGGCAGAGCCTTGCACACACACACACGTACACACAGAACCAGTACTCCCAGTCTCACTGGGACAGCCGTTGTAGGGCTGCTATTTAGGACTAATTAAAACCAGTATGTGTGTGTGTGTGTGTGAGAGAGTGTGTGTGTGTGTGTGTGTGTGTGTGTGTGTGTTGTCTAGATGTATGTGAAATGTGTGAATTGCCTTCTCTTTACTCTGCCCCCTCTCTGTACCATTTAAACTGACTGGAGGGGGCGGGCTGTTTAACAGGTACTTCATTAACGCTGCAACCCTGCCAAATCACCACGGCAACAGTCGAACCCTGTTAATTGAGGCCAAGCTTTGTTTCCATTCCTGACGCTCCTCCCCTGCCCCTCCTCCTCCAATCCCTGACCCTAAGGCTCGTCTCCAGTGGTGACAGAACACGCCTCTTCCTGATTTCCCATTAGATGTTAATGGCAGCTGATCCCCCTGCGATCAACACATCATCCAGACACAAAAGTGCACAAAAACACACACACACACACACACACACACACGCACGCACGCACGCACGCACGCACACACACACACACACACACACACACGTTGCCACTCGGCTGCACCCATTTATATCCCCTCAAATTAAGACACTCTAACCTCTAATTGACAATTAATTTCAACATCTTCATATTTTAATAAGACTCCTCGTCAATCTGAATAATGAAATATTCATTAGATACCTAATAACAACCTCACCAACCAATGTGGACACACACACACAGACAAGTACGCACACATCACATCACATTTCTACCCTTTCTGTCACTACACACTAAAAATACTGGCTGCTTTGGCTCTTGTCTCTCTGACCAGCTGAGAAATTGCAGTTGCATTCAACAACAAAACAAAACTGAACTAAGACACAGTTTGAGTGTGTGATTAGCTGGAATTCATAAATAACACATAACCCTCACTGGTCAATAGAGGGCGCAGATACCAAGCTAGACAGTAACAGAGGAACATGAAATCCCAAGATGGTTTAGGAATAAAGAAACTGATAAATAAAAAAGAAGAGTTAGTAGTTGAATAAGAGGTAATATCAAAGATTTGGGGTAAGAGGATAAAGGAAAAAGGTGATGTATTTTGGGATGTGGGGCACCAGTCTATACTTACAGGTTGGTTAAAAGGCTTTGGCTCTGAGGGGCGCATGTGCAGGTGGGTCATCATGGCTTGGAGTCGTTCGCTCTCTTTCGCCAGCTGGGAAACACACAATGGCGGTTATCACCATGAAATACAATTCATCTCATTTTATTATGGTTAGATTGATATAATGTAGTATTGACACAGAATTACAATTACAATTACACCTCAGGCAGAGAGACGGATATGAGAGTGAGCCGCCTCAGCACACGGAGCTCTCTCAAACACTCACACTAGCCTGCAGACACACTCGTCCCCGTTTGACATTGTTAACTGCCGTTTAATGGGTGCTGCTACAGCCTGTGGAAATGCTGCATCCTGTGTGTGTTTGTGCATGAGTACAAGCGTACACATGTGTAGCCTCCAGAAACAACAGATCTACACGAAGACCGATAGCACCATTAACATACTCACACACTGCTGAGAAGTGTGGATGTGTGGAAATGATATAAATTTAAACACAGTGTCGGTGCTGCTCTGTGTGTGTGCGTGTATGCGTGCTGTTAGAGGGTAGAGTGGTGGGCTGCCCCTGGACTGCTGAGGGATGAAGTGGCATGTCAGGGAGAGAGAGACGGCCATCCTGATGTGATGTGACACCAGCTGCCTCTCTGTCACTTTGTGTTCCCTGGTGGTGGCTTCAGGGGCTCAGCTAAACGCTGTTTACCACCACCAAACACAACACTAACCCTAATACTGGACAGCCCACACACACATACATCGTGCTGTGAACAGGGTATTCAGGACTGTTTTGGAAACTATGACAAGATGTGCATGAAGAGACAGGCTTTGTGTTTTCACTGTTTTAAAAAAAAGTTTTTCTCATGTACTGCTTGAGTACTTCACTTTCTACTGAGTGTTGGTGGTTTGCCTTTGCTGGAGCAATCAGATGTTTCAAGAGTGTTTTGCGAGCACTTTGAGAAGAAGAGAGGCCACGCAGCCTGGTCCTTTGCTTTCTAGCTCACGTCTCTCTCTTTTCTCTTCTCTCTCTCCCTCCTCCCCTCTCAGCCTCGCTCCCTTGCTTGTGACCAGAGCAGCTTTATAATTGGAGCAGCTTCCCTGCCGACTGCTCCTTTTAAATTACAAGCTCCACTGCTCTTCATAAACTCTGCCCTTCCTCAGACAAGTTACTGCCATTGACTGGCTGAAACAGTCTTCATGCCTTTGTTTGTGCGCAGATGAAAATTAAGTGTGTGTGTTCGTGTGTGTGTGTGTGTGTGCGTGTGTGGTGGTGGTGGTGGTGGTGGTGGTGGTGGGGAGGGGGGCTGACTCACCTGTATCTCCAGTTGCTGAACCACTTGCATCTGAACTCTGCACTGAGCAGTGCTGCGGTCATCTAGGGCGTGTTCATTGTTCAAGTGCCTAGAGGAAAGGGGAAATGGAAGAGAGTCAGCATTCAATAATTTTTCAGACATAAGATGAGAGATAAAAAAGACAAGTAAAAAGCAGATCAAAGCACTGTTAGAGTTTTCAGAGTCACACTGGAGTCTGTAGAATCAATTCACAGGTCTTGAATGGTGAAGTAACAAACTCAGCTCTTTCACTTTTATTTAGCTATGAGTTTATTGAGTTACGAACTGTTTCAGCACTATAAAAATAAATCATAATCTTGGAAGTTTATTTTGTCTAGTGACGGACACAGCAGCTGTGTTTTGTGTGTGTATACTTCATTGGTGCTCAGTGAGCCATGATCCAAGACAACCACCTGGATATGAGCTCATGTGTTATCGCACAAAACCTTATCTTAAGACATTCTGTTAGCTAAACTCCACTTATTAACACTGGTGCGTGCATGCTTTTGTGTGTGTGCGTGCACGTATACACAGACATGTGTATGGTGGCGCTGTTTGTTTCCACGAATGTGGGAGGACCCGAGACCTTCTGATCTTTCCCAGTGCACCCCTCCCTGTCTCCCTTCCTCCATCCCTCTCTCTCCACTCTGTCATCGCCAAGGTTATTCACAGGTTGCTCAGTGTGTGTATGTGTGTTTATGAGTGTGTGTGTGCAAATGCATATCACAAGTGTGTGTGTGTAACTACGTGTGCCAGTATTACAGAGTGAGTTTTAGGATATCCTGTGGTATAATCTGTGTAACTTTTATAAAGCCGCTTTTATGACTTGTTTATTGTGAAAATGTATGCAACACAAGAAAATGTGTGTGTGCATGTACTGTATGACTGTGTGTGTGTCTTTAAGAAAGTAGAAAGTTAGGCAATATCAGGCGAAGACTAGAAATGAAACAAAAACAATGATGTCATGGCATGGCTAATCCAGGCAGATAGACGGCTCAACACAAGTGCACGATAATAATAACAAAAACATGATCTCACCCCCCCCTCTTTCTCTTTCTATTTCACTCTCTGCCAAGCTCTCTCTCCCTCTCCCTCACTTGTACTTCTGTCCACTCACCCCTTCCCACTTCTCTTCCCCCGCAACTCCCCAAATGCCTATGATTCACACTCATTCCAACCAAATCTGCCCCCAAAACCCTCCCCTCTCTCTATAGCTGGGCCATAAACAGTAGCAGGTTTTTTTTTCGATGTGTCCCGACAATGAGGCTCTGTTTACTCCTCTGAGTGCTGGCAGACAAGGCTTTAACCCACATTACACCCAGCTCCACCGACCACAGCCAGAGTATTATACCAGAGGACAGGGAGGGGGAGGGAGGGGAGGTGGGCAGAGAGAAGAGAAGAAAGCCTGAAATAGTGGAGTGTCTCCCTCCTCTGTTCTTCTGCTCTACCCTTTTCCCTCCTGGGGCGATGACTAAGGCTGGCTGGAAGGGAGCGCACTGTTGGACTGACGGCATTATCTGTCACTGGCTCTTTTTTTTTTCATCTCCCTCCCTCTTACACACACACACGCACGCGCGCACACACACACGCACACACACACACACACACACACAAACACGAACTCTCTTTCACTCTCTCTCTCTCCTTCCATCTGCCCTGGGGCTACGTGAAATGAGACACCAAACAACAGCTTTCCTCTCCAAACTTTCCCAGCCTGCCTGCAAGCTTTGATCTAACTGTCCGATGCCATCACAATCACTACGCACACTTCTGTGATTATGTGTGTGTACGTGAGTACGTATTTCATCACCTCGGCTTATTAATATCTCCATTGTTCAAATAGCTAAGAGTTCTGCATAGATAATGAGAGTGTGAGTTTGTTTAGGGCGACATTAAAAGCTTGTGAAGCCATCGTTAGCAGGCATAGTGCCATGGGAAGTTCATTGAACTTGGTGTGTGATAGAGGAGGAGGTAACAGGATGTCAAGGCTAGACACTGTAGTGCATCAGCATCCCCCCAAAACTTGAAACAGGCAAATAACAACAAAGACAGACTTGCAGAGGGAGGAGAGGAAGAAAGTAGGAAGGAGATGGACGCAGAGTGGGAGACAGTGAGGAGGAGGATGTTTGACTAATGTTTTACTACTGAGGTGGACTTAAAAGATGTGCTTGTGGATGAGCTGATTAAGAATACTTAAGCAAAGCATACATATAGTTATATTTATCCAAATATTTCAATGTTAAAGTACACATGCTGATAAAGTAATAGACAGAAGCTAAAGGACATAAAGGAGAATTTACACACATGGTGAGTGTATATAGTATGTGTACTTCTGTGTATGTGTATGTATGTGTGTGTGTGTGTGTGTGTGTGTGTGTGTGTGTGTGTGTGTGTGTGTGTGTGTGTGTGTGTGTGTGTGTGCATGCATGTGCCTCAAAGCGAATGTGATGTAACAGATGGCAATTGATGTATTAGTGTGGTAATGCACAACACCAGTGATGTACGTGGCTGACACTCCACATTTACCTCATACTGTAGTTTCACTTTGCTTTGCTTTATCTTTTGTTCCCACAGGTAATCTCAATCAGAGGTTTCTTTTTCATACAGCGCAACTAGAGGCTTGCGATAGCGAGGCTTGGCAATGTGACCAATTTGTGAAGAAATTGAAGGATGTTTTAATGTGGTCTTAAACCAAGTTTGTGGTGCATGCAGGATTTTAGGATTGGAGCCAAGAAGACTGCACTTTCAAAAACAATGCTGATGGTACTGAAATGCAAGAATGAGTCTACAAGGAGATCTGAGTGATCCAAATTCATCTATGTGATGTCTTCAAAATAAAGAATTTGGACAAAAGATTATAAGGAGAAATTTGAAAACTTTGTCCTTGTGACTCCTCCAAGGAAACTATAGACACATCAAAGAGCTGTAAAAGGGTGTGTAATTGAAAAATGGCCTCTTTCAAGGAGGACTGCTCAACACAGAACATCGAAGAATTATATTGTTGTCTTTCTCCATCAACATTAAATAAATGCTATGTCGTGAGCATTCATGGCATATTTCTAAATAAATATATATATTCAACGTTAAAGCAGCCATCACAATCAAGCAATAATAAAGAGTTTTCATTATGTTGATCATTATCAATGTAAATGTAGTCTGACACTTCACAAAGGTTATATTATACCCCCAAATTATGCATCGTGTATCACATTTTTGGATAACTTACTTGATGAACTGTCCCATGTCCTCACACAGTGCTTCACAGCCAGGCCATTTACACTCTCCATGCCCATAAAGGGGATGGGAGCCAGCATGCTCCTCATGACTGGGACAAGACAGAGACACATAAAAAGAGACATCAGTGAGACAGTAAAACTGTTGTTATATTATTCATAATGTTTTGTTATGTACATAAAATATACAACAAATAAAGTCAGATACCTAGAATAAAAAGACAACAGTTAATATGCCGCAAACTTACATGCAAACACACACATGTAAAGCTAACTGTAGCAGCAGCAGCATCAATACAGCCATCTGAGTCTGGTTAGCAGTCATTAGTTTGTACAGTTCACGGAGCCAAGTGCGTAGAGAGGAGGATAGAGCACAGTGGGGTCAGTTACAGAAGCCAGGCAAATAGCGGAATTGGTCCAACAACCTCAGAGGCACATTCTTAAGTCCATGACCTGTCTTTTTGTCCTTGGTGGTGTGTGTGTTGTGCCTTGTGTGTGTGTGTTAATGTTGGTATGTGTTCTTATGTTTCAGGAGTTGACACAGAGTCGGCACAGGACCAACCAGCCATGACTGATTGGCGGCGGCTGGGTTGTTCTTTTGTGGTGAGAGTATGCTTATGTGTGCTTGCATGTGTGTGTTTTTGTGTGTGTATCTGTGCATATTTATGACTGTGTGTGTGTGTGATAGAGAAGGACTGGACCAGGTTTGGTTTGGGCCCGTGGTAAAATAACTGTAACGGTGCATGTGTGTGCCTGTGTGTCTGTGTGTGTGTATATGTGTGTGTGTGTGGCAGGTTCAGTAGCAGATGTGGTTCAGACGTGGACCTTCGCCGGCGACTGCTGTCTCCACATACTGTATATTTACATGACTGTGTATGTGTGTATTTATATGTGTGTGTGTGCATGAGGGTGTATGTGTGTGTGTATGTGTGTGTGTGTGGACTGGAATGGGGATTCTCCCAAATCAACATCAGAAGTTTGTCTAACAAAAAACATTTGTCTCGCAGATGGAAACATGTCTCTCCCCCTTTGCCTTTGCTTTTTTGCCTCTTCCTGATCATATGCGCAGGCTGAGGTTGGAGCTACATGTGTGCATGTGTGTCTGCACGTGTGTGTGTGTGTGTGTGTGTGTGTGTGTGTGTGCTGGTTGTGGCTGAGTCAACTCAGAAGCAGCTCAGACAGAAGACATGACAAACTGCTGGCAACCACATTCTCCTCCACATCAGCCATGCATTAGCTTAGTAGGCTAACACACTAATGCTACCCACGCTCTGATCTACTGAGGCCAACTCTGAACACTTAAGCTGTAGTATGACAGTAGGACTCAATTTGATCACCAAATGGACGTTCTTTTAATTAAAATTTGCCCACCCAGCATGGCCCCCTCCAAGATGAGGTCAGAGGTCAGGGTCAGCTCTGGAGCAATGCCCCTGGAGTAAGCAGTGAATCAGTACCACAGGACACTTCAGACCATCCTCCAGAGTGTGCCTCTCCATCTTATGCTGAGTTGACTGTGCATGTGTATGTGTGAGTGTGTATGTGCTACTCACTGGCTGCTGGGGGGTTGGCTGCCTTTGGAGTAAAGGGGGATATGGTCATCTGCGTCTGTCTTGGTGAAGGAGGATATCCACTCAAACAGTCTGGCTCTTAAAAATGGAGACAAGCCCATGAGCAACCGACACAACCATGGGACAACATAACGCTATAACAGTATTCAGACTAATAATACTCCTAGCACATGCATCCCTGATGTGTCCACACTGTGCCAGGAAATCTTTCTCTAGCAAATTCAGATCATGAAATATATGGTAGATGATCCCACCAAATGAATGTGATGTTCTACCACGTGGCCGGTAGTCACCATCTCATTCAACTTCACCTCTCCTCTCCTCTCCTCTCCTCTCCTCTCCTCTCCTCTCCTCTCCTCTCCTCTCCTCTCCTCTCCTCTCCTCTCCTCTCCTCTCCTCTCCTCTCCTATCCTATCCTATCCTATCCTATCCTCTCTACCATAGTAGCATGTGGTTGACAGCATACTCACAAACCATATTGCACCCAACACACCTCCTTTCAAATGAGTTAGAAGACTTTTACACCCTGGTGATGTGTGGTATGCTGCAAGTGCATGTTTTGTAACTTTGCTTGCATGCGTATGGAAGAACAGCTAAAAGCTAAAAAGTTAAAGGCCTGAAAACGACATAGCAAGAGTCTATGAATTAGAGAGACTATGGGTTACACAGAGGACAGACACACCCTCACACTGTGGATATTTTAAGTGGTTCGACATACTGTACATAACTATACCTGTCTCTCTTTGGGGTGTGGCTCTGTCCATTGGGCAGGCTGTGCAGTGGGATGTGAGCGCTGGCAGCTTTGGGGAAGGCTGAGGTAGAATTAGAGCTGTTGGTGCTCAAGTCCAGGCCCTCGGCCTGTTTCAGGGCATCCTCACTGCTTGGCACCCCCGACACATCCTTCCACAGCTGTTGGAGGTCTGAGGGGCACATTGCTGCAGAGAAGGAACAAAGTTAATTCAGCAATGTGTGTCACTTGATTCAGTCGAGGAATTTCACAAGATCAGTGAAAATATGATAGTGAAGGTGTTTCAGTTAAGCAAATAAAAACAAAGTCAAGAAGAAATATAAATAATTATTTTCATGGGAGAATATGAAAAATATTACCTACATAGACACACAGAGACATGCTGATATCACAGAGAGCTGTGACTGATAACTATACTAATCCCCATAAAACACACATTGCAACTATTAGGACCTCTCTGAGAGGTTAAGAGAGGTAAATCGGACCAACTAAAACAGACAATAGGTTAATTTTTGCATGTCTCTGTTATTTTTTCCACATCTCCACATATCCTCAACTATTTTCAAATTCTGCTGGCAACCTCTACTGTCCACCAGCACCACTGCTCCTGTCACTACCAGTATTTGTCTGAATAGGGTGGGTGCACACTTTGAGCTCTCTCTAGTCGCAGCTTTGTTATTTCTGCTCCAATTTCACAGTGTGAGAGACGCCTAAAATGCCACAGCCAACTCCAATGGATCTTACCGTGCACACATGCACGCATCCACACACACATCTGCACACACACACGCATTCAGAGACCTCGCAGCAATCCAAATATTATGTCTGCTTTGTCTGCATTCTTCTGTGGTCCCGCCAAAACAAAAGTTCTCACTATGGAGGAATGAGTTGGTGTGTGTGTGTATGTGTGTGTGTGTGTGTGTGAGTGTGTGTGTGTTAGTGTATTGCCCGAGAAACCCGACTAATCTGTGGACACGCCCAGAGAGTGAAAGTGTAAAGTAGTTATTGGATTGTTAAAGTGTTTCCTCCTTTGACTTCAATTAAGAGATTTGAGGAAAAAAAATCTTTTAGAGAAAAGAAGAGATTCTGGAGAAAATCAGCAGTTTACAAAGTAAGCAAACTTTAGCTGTAAACAGCTGGGAGCAGAACAAATATGCAAACAAACATCTTGATTTGTCGTGTACTTGTACAGAGTATTTGAGAAGGTGAGCTTGCTCTTGCCTACCATTACTGGCTCACACATTTCAAACGTACACACCCTATCTGCGGCTAGGGTCATATTTATTTCACATCGATGTCTATAGACAAATGAAACATGCTAGAAAGTAGCCTGAAGTTAGTTATAAGAATGAGTCTAACAGGATAAAGTCAAATCCAATGATTTTTTTCATATGATTTTTTTCATAGAAGAGTGAAAGAAGCTGCTAAAACTGAGGGCATGCAAGTTTGAAGAGAAACCTCAAATTTACTGTGTTAACACAATCCATTGTGCAAGATTAAAACAATTAATACATTCCCATTAGTGTACTTAGACATTAAAATATACTATAATAGCATGTTTTGTAAAAAGTGTGGAGCTATGAGATGTCTAAGAAGCTTTCATCTCACTGCTGTGAGAGAAACAAAAACTACAGCAGAAACAAAAACTACAGCAGGACCCCTCATGTCTCCCTCCCAACCACCCACCTACCCCTCCACCACCTACCCACCGGACACAACAGCCCTTTGAGGCGGGGCAATAGTGTGTGTATTTGTGTGTGTAGGTGTGAGGGTTTCAGTATGTGCATTTGTGTTAGTGTTTGTGTGTGTGTGTGTTTGTGTGGCATGGCTGGCCAGAGGAATGCTCCGGCTCACGCCTGGCTGAGCCGTCACAATGGACCAGCTCTTTCACACTGCAGGGAAATTCCACTCTGATACAGAGGGAGAGAAAAAGAGAAGGAGATGCCGAAGCCAAATGTTTGCAACTGTCTGAAAAATTACGCTCTTCTATCCAAAACTATAGCGTCTGTCTTTTCATTTGTATTCCATTTGTAGCCACTCCTTTTTTTTTTTTTTTTTTTTTTTTTTAACTTTTTCTCTCTCTCTCTCTGTAAACTGGTAAGTCCACTTTCCCTCCAGTGGATCCCCCTCACTCACACACACACACACACACACACACACACACACACACACACACACACACACACACACACACACACACACACACACACACACACACACACGCACACACTAAAGTTGCTGAGTGATATTTGGGTGTTGCATGAAGCTTATTTGAAATTAACTTTTGGGAAATGTAACTGATTTTATTACTGTGATCTTTGGATTGGTATTAAAAAGTGAGTAGGAGTGTGTGTGAGCTTGTGTGTGACTGTCTGTGACTGTGTAGGAGCCAAAGAAAGAGAGAGATCAGACAGAGGGAGGGAAAATTGTCTGTTTGGTCAACTCAGTCAGTGCTTTAGCAATGTTACGGCCACTTAAGAGCCCCTAAAGCATTCTCTGTGTGTGATATAGAGTGTATGTGTACACAGTGCACAGACAAAAGTGGACACAGACACACATGTTTAATGAAGGCGGACCAGTCAACAGTCAACATTTATTGCACTAAAACCCTGCTGACAAAATGAAGGGGCTGTGGGAGAAGTTACACATAGGAACCCAACAAAATCCAGTGGGCACACAGCAATAGCAAAACGATGATGTTCTTGTGTCTGGCTAATCTCAAGTACACACACACATGCATACATCCACTTGCGAAGGCACATGCACACACCTCCAAGCAGGGGGCTTGGTGGCATATTTTACCTATTATCCAAATGAGTACCTTCCACAAACCCACCAATCAGGTTTCCTTTTATGTTTTATAGGCTGATTAACTTAACAGGCTTCACATGCAGCACTGGGTAAATGCCTGTGTGTGTGTGCACATGCAGTTATGACCATGTGTGCATCTGTGTGACTGGGTTCTATATGCTGTGTATATGAAGGTCTGTGTGTGTGTGTGTGTGTGTGTGTGTGTGTGTGTGTGTGTGTGTGTGTGTGTGTGTGTACGTGCGTACCTTGCTGCAGAGACTGCATGGCGGCGGTGGGCTGCAGTGGGACGAGGCCTTGTCTCTGGAGGTTGAGGATGTGCTGCTGCTGAAGTTGCTGCATCTGGATCAGCTGCTGCTGGAAGGCCAACTGCTTACTGCCTAGCTGCTATATGCAAAGAAACAGAGAGGCAATTGGTGGAAAAAGTTAGTTAGTTGGGTGTTAATTTTTTGCTGCAGTGATAACCAACTGCCTCTCAGGGACAAGGTCCATCTGATTTTGTTTTATTTTATCTTGACTCAATTTGAAGAATACAACTGAAAGTAATTTCTATTCCTTCTGGAAGTAATTCATTACCACCAAACATCTGATTCTTGTTTACATTGTGAGAGCTTTGTTTTGCCAATGTGTGACCAAAATTAGGACAGAATAGCAGAAGTTTGAATAAAATATATAAAATATATTTATTTATATATTTCTTTTTTCAATGGACATTTTGAGCTAAAGTTCAGATTCTCCATAGGAAATTGCCTTTAATGAATTGTTTTAATTTATTCATTTATTTTTCATCGGAAAAAAAGCTTTTTGTAGTTCTTATTATGACATCAATTGGTATACTCAGACCGTTACTTTATTCAGTCTGAACAAATCCAAGAATACTGTCAACTAACACCACATAAAATAAATTAAAGGATGATGTAAAGGTTAATTGTCTGCTGCTGAAAAACAAAGTAAGAGCTATGAGGCCAGAATGGAGAAAATTAGTCGCATACTAAAAGGAAGAAGCACCTGATGCCAAGCTGTTAGGACCCTGAGAATGAACAGAAGAAGGGAGAGTGGGAAAGACTACATGGTGCATGGCGATAATGTTAGTGTGTATTACGGTGATAAATGTCTCCTTTCCTGCTCTCCTAGTCTGAGGTAGACCTGGCCTGTGCTGCGCTGTTTGAAGTCCCCCCCCTCCCTGCCTCTACCATCCCCCGAGAGAGTTGGACTTTATCTCTCACAGATAACTCGTGGAGAGGAAAAATAAATAAATACAACTTCAGGAACTGCTCATTGTGTGTGCATGTGTGTGTGAGAGAGAGTGGCAGTCTGGAACTCTTTGAACATAGAGGAACTCACAGGAAGGGCAGATAGGTCACTTCCTTTCAGACTGGTGCCTGGGGAGAAGGAGTGTGGTGGCAGTGTGGGGGAGGTGTAGAGGAGTAAGCACAACTATTCTTCACAAAAGAGATCCAGAGACAGATGAAAAAGGGGAAATGCTTAATTTTTTTTTCCAGTTTTCACGATAATTGAAAACGTTTTAATATTTGTCCTTCACTATTTATTGGAAATCTGACTTAAAATGGCTAAAACAGTTTCCTCCTGCACATTATTTTTTAGTCTAAGTTGGTAAAGTAGACTTGTAGAGTATTGTAATTAAAGTTTCATAGAGAAACAAACATCCTTTAAGCTTTCTTATAAGCAGAGAGTGCTGTGTTGTGATCACAGACAATATGTGTGTCATGCATACATAGACCAGTTCTTTGAACAGAGTCACATTGCCAAATTGTCATTTGTTGCAGTAAATGGTTTATCATAATCAGAGTGTACCGTTTGAACTGTCTCCTTCTGTTTCTCTCCGTCTAGCCCTCAAGCCCCTCCTTTTTGCTATGTGTCCATCCATTTCTTTTCTTCCTCTTCCCCCTCTGTCTCTCATTCCCTCCTGAATGTGTCTATGGTTCTTTAAAACACATTGTGTGTGTGTACGTGTATGTGTGTTCGTCTCTGTGTTCTGTTTACATTAGCTGTGGCTGAGTGGCCAAAGCTAGCGCAGTAACAGGCTGTCAATGTGATTTATGAGCACATCACACACTGTCTGAGCCTGCCAGTCACACAGAAGCACACACGCACACTCATACACACATGCACACACAAACACACGCATACTGTAGATGGCCACTCGTGGACAGACACACATACGCACAGCTCTTGTGATGGTCAGAGTCACTTCATTAAGCTGACTCCTGACCAGTCCCAAATGCACTGGCGACACACACAAACACTGACTCTACACACACATACATACTCTCTCTTTCAATGCATCACTTCCACGCACAAGATAGTGAGGAGGAATTGTAGAAAAGAAGGAAAAGGGCAAAAAGTCACAGCCACTCGAGCACAAACGTTTCAAAAGGCAAAGCAGCAATTTCCAGTTTTAACAGCTGCTTCTCTGTCTTCATGTTTTCTGAGTGGCTTCTTCTACACTTGGTTAAAATCTTCTTCATATGCTACCTGATCTGCTTCTCACTACTCTGAACAGTATTAACTTATGAGTTCAGATCTTATTGGAGGCTTACAAACAGTAAGTGAAAAAGACCCTCTGTCTGTCTCAGTATCTGACAGCATCTGCTTGACCAGGCGAGATAAGAAAAATTACTAAAAAGGTGTTTTAGTTGTGACTGTGACTGATGGCTCGCAGCGACTGTAAAACACTGACGGCTAGAAATGGCCTTAGTCATATCAGCTCTATGTAGCTCTGTAGGGAGCCATATTCCCCCAAGTGTATGTGTTTGTGCATTGAACCATCGCATATCAACCCTCTCCCTCTCTTCATGTATGTGTAACTGTGTGACCAGTGTTTGCACTTGTCTAGTTGTTACAGGACAACAAACCTAAAAACTGGGACGATGGCAGAGAGAGGGAAGAAAGGGAGAGCCATTCAGACACCCTCTCAACATGCGAGACGACCACAACTGGTTTGCTTTGGTCACGGTCGACTTGGTTGACCGCTGTCGGCGAGGAGTTTGTTGGGGGGTGGTTCTGCCCAGTGGGAAAAGGGGGAAGAGGAGGAGAAATCTAGGATGTGTCTCCTCATGCGTATATCAGAAAGTCTCATGAGGCCCTTCCCCTCAAGTTTGTCTCCTGCATGGTCCTCTGTGTGTCTGATTTTTGGTGAATGAGCAGTCATTTGGTGAATGAGCATTCATGCAAAAATGTCTCTTTGATAGAACACACACAGAAACACTCATACACACACACACCCTCTCGCACACACAGGTTGTGACAGTAATCTTGTCTGATCAATTGAGATCCTCTTTGTTGTGCCACGATGTGATCCTAGTTGATCCTCTGTTATCCTACTGTACCACAGCTGTGGTTAAAACTTGGTGTAGTGCGCATGTGTTCATATTTGTGTGTGTGAGACAGAAAGCTAGAGCAAGGGAGGCTCCTAGTGCTGGCGGGGTTAATTGACAATTAATAGAGTGGCGGACCCCTCCTACAGAGAGATTTCACCTCAGGCTTACAGCTGAAGGCATGCAAATGAATGCTTTGGCAGGGTAGCGAATGGCTTAGCACAGCACTCCCTCACTGCCTCTACATGGCACACTGGCAGAATAAACGACAGTCGATATTCACTAATCCTTGTTTTGAGAAAAGCTGGTACGCACAACAGTAAACTACAGAGAAAAGGAGGATGAGAGCAGAGAAAGGGGAAAAGGAAAAGAGAGCTAACATACTGTATGTATCCTACATTCTATACATTAGACCCTTGATGTGATTTTTCCCTTCTGCTGGCTCCCATGTCAACCACTTTTACTGCATTTAAGGGTACTTGTGTACTTCAGAGTGTGCTTGAGCTGAGTGAGTGTGTACTTGGTTAAGTTCACCTCTTTTGCTGCTTGCTTCCCTGCCTGCTGCTGCTGCTGCTGCTGCTGTTGCTGTTGCTGTTGCTGTTGCTGCTGCTGCTGCTGCTGCTGCTGCTGAGTCAGAAGCTGGAGATGCAACTGCTCCTGCTGCTTCTTGTAGTACTCCTGTAACTGGAGGCACATGCAGAAATGGAAAGGCACAGGGAGGGAGAGGAGGACGGGGGAAGAGGGGGAAATATGAGGCCAGTGAGTCACAACACACTTTGCATCAACCTCTCCTTTGACTGGCCACAGCTTGTCTGTTTGTTTGAGTTACTAATCATTAATTTACTCAGGAAGCTCCATTAAGATTATAATCTTGCTACGAGGAGAGAAAGGCGAACAGGAAAACTCACACTGACCGCAGTGTGTGTGTGTCTGTGTCTGTGTGTGCATGTATGTGAAGGGGGTTATCCTCTTGAGAACGGCTTGTACATGTGTCCGTCTGCAGTTTGTCTTTGTTTCATGGTGCATCAAATGTTCAAAGAGGCTTTACAGCAAAGAATGACTTCACAGCGCAGCAGTTGCTTCGGTCTCTCATCCATCTGACCCTACAGTGAGCCAACTACACACCACTGCCCATCCTTACCACACACCCTGTGTAATGTAATGCTCCCACTCTCTCTGTGCAATGCTGTTTTACATTTCCAGTTTCAATCTTATCCCAGCCATAGCTTCAATTTTGCATAATTTACTGTGCTTTTGTATTATTATGTTCCTTCTTATCCTTAATTTATTTTAAATGCAAGACTAATTCCTTCTTTGCTTCTCTTTCTTTTCCATCTGTCTTCCCTCTCTTTTATCGCTCCTTAGGCGGAGTTAATCTCTCTTTTCCGCGTCACTAGCCCTGATCGCCTCCTCATCACACAGACAAATGCATATGCAAGCACACACACACACGCACACACACACACACACACACACACACACACACACACAGACACACACACACACACACACACACACTTGGCTGGAGAGTGGTGAGTTGAGGGAATAATTAAGTGATAATTAAGGTCTTTTTAATGATTTGATTCAGTGGCTTTGTGCATTAAGAGTATGTGTAAGTGAGGCACTCACCTCTCCAGCCTATTACCATGACCTTGACTTTAGTGAACACACCAAGAAAGAAAGGCAGAGCAGCCATAGCATAAGAAAGGTTAGAGGAAACTTAAAGGTTAAAACTCACACACACACACACACACACACACACACACACACACACACACACACACACACACACACACACACACACACACACACACACACACACACACACACACACACACACAACACACACACACACACACACACACACACACACACACACACACACACACACACACACTAACATGCAAATCCACAAATGTGTGCCCGTACAAACACACAAATGGTGTGTAGCAGTGAGCCATAAACCTTACTTACACACTCTTACACAATGCTGTATTGCCATGGGGATATGAAATTTAATGCTCCAGTGAGTGATATGTTGGTTGATTGTACTGCTGTGTGTGTGTGTGTGTGTGTGTGTGTGTGTGTGTGTGTGTGTGTGTGTGTGTGTGTGTGTGTGTGTGTGTGTGTAAAAGTGCCTGATTTGCAGATATATACACTAAGAGCAAGTCCATACTGTGGTTAATTAAGTGGGAGAGCAATGTTAAACTCAGTGGTTTTAATAGTGGGAGTGTAATATGTGTGCATGTGTGTGTGTGTGTGCGCGCGCGTGTGTGTATGTGTATGAGCGTACATTATCAACCCCATCACCCTTCCGTCTCCTCTTTCCTCGTTAGAGAAAAAAAGAGCTGGTGAAGAGGTTCTTAACCGTCTGCATGTCTGTTTCCAGGAAGCCAGCACATTTCACATTTCCATTATGATACATGTTGTCAGATCTTCCCACTGCAATTTATACTTGCCTAAAGCTACCGCTCCTTATTAAATCTACTGTCTGCTCTAGCCTTGCATATGTGTGTATGAATGTGTTTTCTAGACATCCCCTATGTCGAAATTACTTCTCTATCCCCACATTGTTAATAGTCCACTTCACCTCCTTTACAAGGTTGTGCATGTGTGTTTCGTGTGTGTAAGTAGGAGGTCGCAGGTTGGTGTGGCTGAGTATTTGACAGATCTGTTGCAGATGAAGTGTGTTTATTGGTTTGTGTCGACATGGCAACCCCTCTATCACCTGCCGGGCATCAACACACACTCCTGAATCACTATGATTCACTGGCTGATGCTAAAAAGCATAGAAATGAGTGTGTGTGTGTGTGTGTGTGTGTGTGTGTGTGTGTGTGTGTGTGTGTGTGTGTGTGTGTGTGTGTGTGTGTGTGTGTGTGTGTGTGTGATTAGGTGTGCAGGTGTGTGCCTGCAGGTGGGAGCATGCAACAATGCTAAAGAGGAGGTATTCGAAATGACAATGTGTGTAAGTGGATATGTGGATGTGTGTTTATCTTCAAAGATCACAGAGCATTGAATAAGATACAATCATGCCCAGTGTGTGTCAGCGCCTACTAAAACAGACACATCCAAACATGCCGGCCTGGGACTGAGTCCAACCAGAGTGTAAGTGTTTGTGAATGTGTGTGTGTTTCACCTGCTGTAGCATAAGAGCCTGCTGTTGCTGCAGCAGGGCCTGGAGCTGAGGGGGTGACAGGATCTGTTGCATCTGTTGAGGAGTGATCATCTGTGGACTCATCATAGCCATGGACACTGGCACCTAGAGACAGCACAGGAACACATACATTTAAATAAGTAATAGCTCACATACTTGCTTGCAAAAGTAGGACAACTCAATCAATGGGTTAAGTTTTGTGTGAGAAGCCAGCACAGCAACTTTTAAGCATGACTGTGCCTGCAACTGAATGCTCAACTTAAAACAAACAAACTCAGTGGAGGTTGTGCAGTATGCTGGTATGGACAGGACAAGTTAGAGAGGTGTGTTGTCTTTCATTCTCTGTTGTCAGCCAGTGCTGAGAAAAGCTGGCAACATCAGACAAAGATAAATACTCAGATGCACCATGATACACACATATTGTTGACACTTTCCTGGCATTGTAAAAAAAAAGGCAATTTCTGTGACAACAGGCAGAGATACAAGGACAGATATGCAATCTCCCTATAAAATATAAAATCTTATCTGCTTCCATAAACACATGATTAGGACAGCCTCCGATTTTCTTTCCACACAGTCAAGCCCAGCTAAGAAGAAAGGAACAACAAAGTGGCTATCTGATGAGATGTCTATCTCATCAGATAGTACTGCAGGCAGGCAAAGGCAGAGATAGAGAGAGAGAGAGAGAGAGAGAGAGAGAGAGAGAGAGAGAGAGAGAGAGAGAGAGAGAGAGAGAGAGAGAGAGAGAGAGAGAGAGAGAGAGAGAGAGAGAGAGAGATAAAGGGGGAGTGAGAGGACTAAGAGAGGAACGTGGTGATTCTTGCAGATGTGTTGTGCAAGTACTCACTGCACATGCACTGTACACAATGATGGGCAGATATGCTAATCTGATTACAAACACTGCAAAGCTGAAGACAAACTAACCACAAAAAAAACCAGAAACTGAGACACAATGTACACACATAAATGCAGACACAATATATGAATAACCACACAGACATGTCTGCTGATAGAGTTCTTTTGTATTTGTTAACTGAATTAAGATTTGAGAAAACAATGAAGGGGATAAAGACAGAACAGTTGAGATACTGAGAGATATTTACAGAGAGACGGGGAGTGAGAGTCCAAGAGCTGATATTTTCTCTGTGTTTAGAGGCTGAGGGATGATTAGCTCTTCCTTCACTGCCTACACATCAATAAACTATACTGCTTTCTCAATACAAATAATCCTGTCTGTTAAGAAGTGATGGCTGTTTTACAGAGAAATACTAAGTTATCGCCTTGGAAATTGGCCATTTATCTATATTCACTCAGTGGTTAAATATCAATCTCTCTCATGGTCAAACTGCGTGCATCTGTGTGTGGGCTTGTGTGTGTGGGCGAGCACAAGTGCCAGTGTGTATGTAGCTCTTTTCAGAGCAGTCTATCTACTCATCACCTGAGGGGATGGCAGGTAGGGAGAGTGACGGGAGAGGGAATTGTACGGTAGAGAGCAAGAGAGGGGATGAGCTGTCACTGGTAAATTAAATCTCTAAAAAGCTGATTTGACTTTGTAAACAAGATTGGCCATAAATACTAACACTGTCTTTCCCACCTGGCCTCTCTCTCCACCTCCCTACCCTCCCTCCCTCCATTAATCCTTACGTGTCTTTTTCTCTGTGTGTGTCTGTCAGTGGTCCCAGATTCTGTCTATGTCTCTATCAAACCAGACTTCCCTAACTAAACTCACTCCCAACCACACATAACAGTGAAGGGATGGAAAGAAAGAGGTTGGAGAGGGCAGGGCAGATGTGGGTCTGGGTTAAGAAGTAGAAGAGGAGTGCGTTAGAGGATGTAGATGAACAACATGCACATGAGTGTGTGTTTCATCTGAAGGAGAGGGAGGAGAAGAAGACGAAAAGACAGAGTCAGAGTGGGGTGAGTTAGGCGAAGGGTGATGTTGTGGCACTTGGTAAAGGAACAGGCAGAGGGGATGGGAGAGAGGTGGGGAGGGTAGCGAGTAAGGTGGGGGTGGTGATGGGTGTGCTTGGCGTCATGCCAGCTTGCCCCCGCCACCGGGCCTTGTCAGTCTAAGCTGCCAAATGAAAAGCTGTAATTAATTGCTCTTGTGCATCCCATTCTTCCTCCCTGACATCTCATACATTCTATTTTATACACACCGCCATTGACATTTTCAAGTCACGGCTATAATAATTATTGGAGTTATAGCACCTTTCTGTGTGTTGGCTGACGCCATAACCAAATGCATGCATGTGTGTAAGTGCTGATATACTGTACTGTATGTGTGTGTGCATGTGAATATACATGAGAGTGTGTGTGTGTGAACAGGTCTGTCTGCATGTGTTTAAGGCTAAATGTGTGTGTGTGGCAGGCTGAATGCTGAGTAGTTACGGTTTGACGCCATTAATTGCCCCTATAATCTAATATCACAAAGCGTGGTGATTATGGGGCATGCGTTGCCACCGCCATACGACACCGCCAGCCTGAGAGCGCCGCCACAAAACAAAAGCTTCGCCATTAGCGATTTGACGGGCCAGGACAAAAGCGCCTCACAATGCGAAATTATATTTTCATTCGGCTTTGTCTCTCCCGGTGAATGATTTCTCCCCTTTCATTGGACTGTGAATAGGGAGAGTCTGAAAAGCCGGGCGATTTGAAGTCAGGCATTTATTAAATGCATTTAATTTTTTCCGCTGTCGTCCCTTTTTTTCATGTTGCATGTTAATTTAAAAGAGAGAGATGCGTGGTAGATTAGTGTGAGAGAGGTGAAGCGGGGGGAGTGAGCGGAGGGGCGAGCAGAGAGAGGGGAGAGGGAAGGATACCATCCACACAGTGGAAGAAAGGAAACAAGGAGGGAAGGAAATGAGAGAAAACGGATGAAAATCAGGGTTGAAAAAAAGAAATGTGTGAAGAGTCTTACAGAGAGAGAAAGGAATCCTACCCAGCAGGTTCTTGGATAGAAGTGTGGCCTAAAGCTTGAGGCAATGGTTGTGAAAGTGAAGACACACACACGTACACATAAACATGACTGTGGGTGAACAATTAAACAGAGTGAAAGTTGAACCACTAATAACAAACATATCACTCCAAATATTAACATGCAAGAATCAGTCATACATGCCCACATGCACACACACATACACTGCTGTGGGGTCGGTGGCTGACAGAGGTCAACCCCTGCCATGGAGTGAGGGAGCTGGGGGAGGAAGGGATGGAGGGAGGAAAGGAGAAGTGAGAGACAGCCCTGTCGTTTACAGAGAGTGGAGGAGTAATTAGAGGGGTTGTTTGAAGAGGGAGTTTAACTGATTAACAAAGGAAGAGAGGGAGCGAGGGAGCGCAAGAAAGATGGGAAGGAAAAGGAAGAGAAAGGCATGGGGTCCCAAAGGAGTGAAGAGAGAGAAAGAGGGGGGATGTAACTTGCATCTCAATGAGGCTCCATCCCTCTCTCCTCTCCTCCCTTGATGACTTTTCATTCTAACGAGGAGGAAAGCCCCACTTTCCATTTCAGATGAAACCTCAGGAAGCGAGGAGGGCTATCTGATATTAAACCAGCGTGCAGCCGAGGGAATAAGCCCAGTGCAGCTCAACACCCCGTTTATATAAAGACAGGCTGGTTAAATGACGGCATCATCTCTAATTTAGGAATGAACTTTGTATTTCACACCTTCACCTTTCTTGTAATTGAGGTCTCTTACTATAAAAGTACACCACCCTCAGCCATCACATCAGATCTTTTTGTGTATGCTCGTACATGTCAAATTATCACATTTAAAATAAATAGGTGCTATAAAAAATGTTTGATTCTCTCCTGTTTGGTGGTCAGTTTTAATGCAACTTTTTTTTAAATCAGAGAAGCACACAAATCTAAACACTCCCTTAAGCTTCACAAGCTGATAAATGTACTGTTGCTGAGTTATTTACCCCATGCTGGCTCCAAAATGTGCGCCCAGTACATGTGTGTGTGTGTGTGTGTGTGTGTGTGTGTGTGTGTGTGTGTGTGTGTGTGTGTGTGTGTGTGTGTGTGTGTGTGTGTGTGTGTGTGTGTGATGGCAGTGAGTGGTGAGAAGAAAGGAGGCTATAATCAGAATCTAAACAGGCTCTCAGTTTAAATGATGCGGGCCCTGCCTCTGGGTCTATGGGGAAACACAGGAGAGAGGGATAATTGAAAAAATGACAAGGAGAAAGCAGGAGGAAGAGAGAGGCTGACACAGACCTCCTCCCCTCCTCCTCCTGCTCCTGCTTCTCCTCACCCCCCTCTCCTGGTAGGAGCAAACCCCAGTGCTGTTTATCCTTGTCACTGAGCATTACCACCTCATCCTGGACAGGACGCCTGTCTGTCTCTCTCCTTGTCTCTCTCTCTCTCACACACACACACACACACACACACACACACACACACACACACACACACACACACACACACACACACACACAACACACACACACACACACACACACACACACACACACACACACACACACACACACACACACACACACACACCTGCATGTGCATGTGCATAAAAATCTCTGAACCCTTCAATCTTTTGTTCATTCCATAATATCTTGCCATAATGGTTCTGTTGGCATCTTCATTAGAAAGTACCAAGAATATTACAGCAAAGACACAGATTTCCCAGGGGTGTCACTACTGCCACAGACCACTGATTTCTCTTCTGACTGGACAGTTGCAAAAAAGTCATGGTTAAAACATGGAAAATGCATGGCCCTCTTTTGCGTCTGTAGCTGCTAGCAGGCAGGGGGGTAAATTGAGAGCCCCCCCATTGAAATACAATCCGCACTGTGCTGCTTTTTAGTGCGTAAAGGCTTTAACGGTGTGTGGTGAACTCTCTTGCTCCTCGCTGGTTCAGGATTTGTTTATTCGCCAGCTATCAACACTATCGCTCCTTCACTCATTCAGTCCCTCCAGGTAAACAGCCTGTCTGTGCTCATCATGCCAAGACATGAAAGTAGGGCATAATGGAGGTGGGGGCAGCGGTGGTGGGGAGAGAGAGCAAGAGGGCAACAGCGAGAGACAGAGGAATGAAGGAGAAAAGCATTTGAGTGAAAAAGAGAAATTGAAGGAGTGCCTACTGTGCTGAGAGCGTTGTTTGGAGCTCAGGGCCAGGCCTCCACTGGAGGTAAAAGGGCTCCATTGTGTGTGGTGAGTACCCCTCCTCCAGCTAATCTGCTGCGGGGCCAAGGGCCACATTACTCTAGGGGGAACTGATGAGCGAAGCCAGGTGGGGTTGGGGATATTCTGAGCATTGTACTGCTTCAGATGTCAAACTCCTCATTCCCTGAAGTTTTTAGTCAGGGAGGTGACTTTTTGCTGAGTAATGTTTTTGCTTGGAATGCACCAAAAATAGAAGAAGTTCACTGAAACTTTGTGTGTATGTCTGGGTCTATCACTTCACATCAGGTATTTTTGTGCGAGGGTATGTCTTGCATGTCGATCTGGCTAACAATAATTCTGTATTGCCAAAGTTTCTTAATGGGTTTTCCTATTTGATAGGCCCAATAAACCATTTAAAATTGATTGGATGAACTGAAAAACGCATAGTTGCAAAGCTGTTAGCTTATGAAAAGTTTACATTTTCAAGATACATGGTTTTCAAAGGACAGTATATGACAGACAATACGCAATTTCTATTGCAGGTGAATTGGATTTATTCTTTTCTTTTTTAGCAATGTCATTTGCATGCAAGAGAAATTCACAAAACAAGTTACTATAATATTATCTGATATAATAACACCGTTTTTTTTAATTTTCATTTAAGTTTTAGTGTATTTAATCCTATACATATTACTGCTTCTGGTGACTTTATTACATTGTTTGCCAAGTTGCACAAAGCTGGCAGGCATATGTGTGATAAGTGATAAGGTAGTTTTCACATATTCATATCAAATGTGATACATCTGCCTTTATTTAACACACTCAGGTGTAAAAGTTTGTCTTTTGGCAGGTTTCTATGAGCAAACTGAATTGGAGATAAAGGCAAGCTGAGCACAAAGGGGCTAAGATGAAGGTTGGAGGACGGTTGACTGGTTGTGTGGAAGCATGCATGCAAGAATGGGTGAATAGATGAAATGATAGAGGAGTGAGGAAAGTGGAACCCACAAGAGGACCACAAGCTACTGAGAACAGTGAGTTGGGGTATCTACTGACCATGCACACGTAAACACACATTCATACACATACAGTATGCATGTGGACACGCATAACACACAGCTCTCACTGACAGGGGCCAGACAAAATGAAAAAAAAGAAAGAAACTTCAGAGAGGACAGTGAAAGACCAGCAAGTTCAAGTGGAAAAATCCTCCCCCTCTTCCCCCTTCTCCTCCCTTCTTCTCCCCCTGTCCACCGCCTCCCTCTATCTAACGCCCGAGTGCTTCAGAATAAAAATGACAACACATTTCCAGAAACACACACACGAACACACACACACACACACACTCAAGGCACTTCATTGGGAAGTGTGAGAGTCTGTTATCGACCATATTTCATTACTGATTTCACTCATGTTTCAAATCACAAAATAAGAGTTTCACACTTCAGTGGCCAGACCCAAACCCTCCTCTCCATCTTTCCCTCTGTTTGTCCACCCTTCTGCCCAGAGCCAAACCCATTCCACTGGCTGCTCAACCTCTTCCCATACACCCTTCACAAACTGTCAGGACCCCATGCACCCCCTCAACACACACCAAACACACACACACACACACACACACACACACACACACACACACACACACACACACACACACACACACACACACACACACACACACACACACACACACACAGTCCCAATTCCCTCCACATCAAATAAGAGAAACTGCCAACTAAGCACTTTCATTGAGTGGACAAAAGGAGTGCTTTGGGAAAAACACTTTGAAAGGAAATAAAAGAGAACGAGTGAAGGAACCGCTTCAGTACCGCAGACTCTGGGGGGCTAAACACTCATCTTTCCACATACTTTTGTTGATTAGTTAAAAGACTTTGAACCCTGCCTCAGAATCTCTATGTTTGGGAGTTTTTCACAAACCTATAGCGGTTCAAATGAGGTAGCTGGGAAAGGCAGAAAACTATTTTGATACATATAGTAGACTGCTGAAATAGGATTGTAATTGTATTGATTAAAAGTGGTTTCCCTGCAATAAAATCTCTGCTGAAAGACTGACATGACTCAGTTTCCTCCTCCTGGCTTTTCTGCGTGGCTCCCTCTATAGCCTCCATCCCACTGTGCTGGTGCCAGCCCTCTCCAGAGAGCAGAGAGCCAAGCTAATTAACATATCTCTAATGAGTCTTTTCATTTTTTTCCTAATTAAATGAGCTCCTCAATAATACATGAAAACAGGACACCACACTATTCAATTACATACGTATGGGCCACAGCCAAGCACGTGCGTTAATCTGTATGTATGCATGCCAAGTGGCAGTGTGTTAAGTGTGCCAAGCGTGTGTCTGCCAAGTGGGTGTATATGTGTCTGCTTGTGCCCACCCAGTGTATGAGCACGTGCCAAGTGTGTCCATTGTAGAGAGCGTGTGGCAGGTCATGGACCTGGCATGCTACGTATCATGCTGAGTAATCCGCCAATTGCCACTCTGTCTGCCAAATGTGTGCCCACCCATTCACTTGGTTGCACTCGTGCCACCACCAATTAAGGTAACTGTGGCACTTATGTCCAATAGCTAAGACAAACACACATCTACAGAGTGAGATTATAGAGGGTATCTTTAAAGTGTAATCTCTTACATAAGAAGTGCCTTTTAAAACTATATTTATTCAAGAAAGACTTGAGAGCTTGTTCTTCTCCCACACTGCCTTACTTTATAAAAAATTCACACCTGAGAGATACTTGGTTTAGCCATGGGTTTCTGCGTGCAAGATTTGCTTTACAAGATTTTGGATCTCTAACCTCTTTACTACCAATCGCCAATTAACCAGATTTTTTAGTATTCCATGTCTTGGGTCAGCTGAGTCAATCAAAGGGTTGGATGACAATGCCACAATGTGCAAAAAGACTAGATATGGTTGACCAATATTATAAAAACCTACTTCATGTATTAGACTCATTACTATAGTGCGTGACAGAACAAGACGATAAGCATAACAATTTATGTAAGATATTAATTCAATTTTCAGGCATTTAAAGTGTCAATATGTGCAAACATTATTGAGTATTATTGCTATTGGTGTAAAATAATACACTTGTTTCAAATGTCAAATCAAAACGCCTCTATGATCTTGAATCATCAAACTCCCAAATAATCACTTGAAACTATCCGGATTATTGTGCTATTCAGCAACTCTAGCTACAATTTTGTTGCAGACAATCAATTTTTTCTTGCAATTGCCTGTCTAGAGACTTGTGCTATTGTCGGGCTTCTCCTGAATGTGACACATGACAGAGTGACACATATACACACACCGACACACACACGCACACAGAGTGGATTGATACCATCTCACACAGCCAGCCAAACGCAGAGACCATCTTTGAGCAACCAATCAAAAAGCAGATATAATCTCAGAGTTTCTTTTACTCTCAGCTCAGATCCTCCCCTGTATTATAAATAAAGAAAAGAAGAGAAATATGATGGGGAAGGGGTGGGGAGCGGCATGAGGGGGGCTTGTCAGCACAGACCAAGGCTTCTCCAGAGAAGTCAAGACACGAAACAAAGTCTTCCCGCTCTTCCCTGTCTGCCTCTGCTTTTCTCCCTCAGAGAGAAGGGAAAAATCTAATTATCGAGCTCCTAAAGATCTCATTATTGGCTGAGGCTCATTTGCATGTGTGAGAGCAGCCCAGCAGGAACCAACCTGAGGACGGCCATTTTGTGCCTGATGTGAGCCACTGTGTCACTGTACAGTCGCTTACTGCCACCTTAAGAAATGACCAGATGAAATGTCTGGCCTTGCTCACTCTGACATATGATGGCTTTAATTACATCATTTGAAAATGTTCATAAAGTTGGAAATTACAGTAATTAAGAGATTTCTACCCCTTAGTAGCCAGGTTTGTTGTGAGGTCTAGTAAACATCTTCAGTGCTGCTGCTATAAACAGGCACACAAACAACAGTTGACCTACACTTTGTGATTTGGTGTTAGTGCCTACAGACACACAAACACACATATATACACACACAAGTAAATCCAAGTGTGTGTGTTGGAGGGCCATGTGAACTGACAACTCAGACAGAGATGTAACGTGGATGCCCTGGAGAGGACAGAAAGGCTAGCCAGGCCAGGCTCCAACAAACAAGACAAACAAGACAGAGATGGAGGGAGTAGAGGATGGGTAGAGTGGTTGGGAAATCAGTAGATGGTAATACTCCTTCGAGATGCATGTATGAGGCAGGTCAACTGAACATACATTTGACCTGTGTTTGACTCTGTTCATGAGAAACTGCTGTCACAGGTTGATCCCTTTTAAACATTCATAGAGGCTTGACTGCTGTTCCTTACACTTCACTGCTAAACAAAAGATTTGCATCATATTACAGCTTTCAATTTCACTTCCCTCTACATGCTTGCTTCTTCTTACTTCCCTACTTTCTCTTTAGTTGTTACTAAGATGAGTTTCAACGTCAATATATAGTTAGTATAGTTTTAAAATTTCCATCACTAATATAAACACCTGTTCATCACAGTAGAATGGGGAATTTTGAATCGAAATATTTGAATTGACCACCAATACAGATTTAAAGTCAGAGACAGAGAAGACACTTCTGCAGGTCAGCGTTTGCATGAATTACTGAAACACTACTGCACATGTAAGAATATCAATCCACTATTTTGTGTTGATACAGAAGATAAATAATACATTTTGATCTTTACATTATTTTGCAATATAGATTTATTATGTATTATAGTAAAAAACAGTTTTTGTTCTGATATTGTCTTACCCCTCAGAAGTCACCATGTAATTTCTCCAACTGCCAGTTTCTATCCAAAGTAAATAAAGCGATTCTGATTCCAATTCAGGTTTTGATTAAAGTGTAATCCTCAAGATCCAAATTTTTTACATTTTATTTCATTTTTGAAATCTTCTGTAATAAGCAGTCATTAATACTGTGGTATTTTTTGCACTTCCCAGAGGTCACTTGGCAATTAAACTGTATGGACGACACTGCAAAATCTTTTTCTTTGGAGTTTCTATTGATGCTGTTTGAGTTTAATATGATTTTTTTCCCTCTTTCTCAGACTGTCATGGAGGCCACTGCTGTTCATGCTAAGCACCCAGCTATTCCTTTGTTTATTGCAAACAAACCACTCTTGCTGTTATTGGAAACATAAAAGACTATTTCTGTGCACCAAAGGAGTTTGCCTGTAGAAACACACACAACACCAAATATTTATGATGACAAATGAAAATACCTCCATGAATTTATGTTTTATTATTTACAGTTTAAATATACAATTTAAATATTAGGGTGTATTACAAAATTGCAAATAACTTCCTTTTACATCCAGAGCAGTATTTGAACCTTTAAATGTAATTTATTTAACAAACAATATGTTTCTAATTATTCCCACAAACATCTTATAGTACTTCAAATAAATTTGACCTTCTACTTCCCATTGACTCATACACGTCTTTCTCTCTCTTCCAATCCTTTCTC
Source organism: Scomber scombrus (assembly GCF_963691925.1). Classification (NCBI taxonomy): domain Eukaryota; kingdom Metazoa; phylum Chordata; class Actinopteri; order Scombriformes; family Scombridae; genus Scomber; species Scomber scombrus. Next base: position 14,232,257 of record NC_084972.1, read on the forward strand.
TGTTTCCCAGACTGTGATGGGCCAGCTGTCACTTTTTCATGTGGCACATTAATGAGAAGAGCAGTGCAATAGCCAGACTGCTTGCTGCTCTAGTGGACCCATGGCCCCTCTTTATTGATATGAGACACAACTACAAATCACACTTCTGCATGCACTCTGCATATCACATTATAGTAATACACTGCCAAATGTGATGCCATATGTGATATTTATCAACACACACTGATAGTAATAATGTATGTGCACTGTGTGTGTGTGTGTGTGTGTGTGTGTGTGTGTGTGTGTGTGTGTGTGTGTGTGTGTGTGTCCTCCTCAAGTGTCTTTCACTGGGGATCCTGCACTCCAGCTAACCCCACTCTCTCTGCTTACTGTGGAATTCTCTCTGAAAGCAGCTTGCTACCCAATCACTACAAAGACCTCATTCACACACACATTAACAATCACACACACATGCTTTCGCAGAAAAAGAGAGAGACACACACACGCACACTGACATAGAGAGATAAAACTATGCGCCTATATCACACTGTGTAGTTGACGTGGCAGGTTGGTGAAGGCGCATATGCAGCAGCCAGGGGCTTAATAATATACAGATTCTGACAAAGCAACACTTGGGTTGTGCATCTGTTTGTGTATGAGCGTGTGTGTTTGTGTGTGTGTGCGTGCTCTGACCTGCACAGGGCTCTGTTTGACCTCATTGCCAGGGGAGTTGAGTCCAGAGGCCTGCTGGAGGAGGAACTGTCTGGCTGCCTGGAGCGCCTACGAGAGAGAAATAGAGATGATCAGATGTTCATCGTGCGCACATACAGACATGTAAAAAGGAATCGTACGGGGAAATATTTTCAACATCAGAGTCATAAAACCACCTGAGTTAGTGTATTTTCAATTTGACATAAACGCACACCCATGCAATCAATTTTTCCCCCCATTTTAGATAAAAGAAACACAAAAACACTCTTTCATACTGGCCACTTTCAGTACCCTCTCCTGTTGCCAAGCTGTCAGGTTTGATTTCCTCAACCTGAGACGTCCACCTGGCGCATGTAAAGCATGCTTGAGTGTGTGTATCATATGTGTGTGTGTGCTCCTACTTGTCTGAATTCAATCTCGACTCATTCAAAACCTTCCTTAACTCCAAAACTCTGACCATCTCCTCCTTCCATTCTTTGTTTCTCTAACCTCTCCGCTGCTCCGCTCTCTCTTCACCACCCCTTTCCCCCTCTCTCTCGCTTACTCTTTCCGAGGAAGGTGCAAAGTGGGTTTTCCACATCCTCTGAGGCAGAAATGTGTCAGCATATCTTCGTGTGTGTCAGTTGCACTGTGTTTGTATTTGCCAGAGTGATGTAAGGAGTCATTTGCCCTGATGTACCCTGAAGAGCTGTGACTAACCACCACCACCACCCACCTCTTCCCGTTTCTACCCTTTCTGCCCTCCAGTGCTGTCCATTCAAACCCGTAACACTATCTCCGTCCCTCTATCTACTCTCCTTCTTTCTGCACTTGAATCTTATTATTCATCTTTCCGGCACCGCTATCTAAGCCATCCCTCCCATTGGCTCTCCTCATATTTCCTTTTTCACCTGCCACTTTCCATTTCTCCTATAATTATATTAAAAATAGTGTAAATATCATTATTTAAGTCATTACACTTCCTTTGCTGTGTGGTTTGTTGCTATGTTAAAGCTTGCTATCATCAAGACAAATCAGTCCCTGAGGTATGGGCAGTTTTGTTGGAATGTCTGAACTGCGCCGAAAACAAAACAAGAAAACACCCATCTCAAAACACAAGAGTCGCCTTGCACTTACTGTAAGTGCACACTCTTACTCACACACACACACAAGCATAGCCTCATGACAGAGGGTTAGAGAGGGGAGACAGCAGGATGCACATTTGCTTCCTCTGACTCAAAGGGGAAAGGTTCCTCAGTAAATATTGATTTATGAAAGTCCCTGTGTGTGTGTGTGTGTGCGTGTTTGTGAGTGTCTGTGTGGACACCACAAATTAACGGCCAGAATGAGGAATGTTCTTTACCATGGAGCTCTTACACAACCATGCAGCACCAGATATTTGCATCATTTCACAACTGTACAAAACTGTAACGCTGCGAAAAAAGTGTGGCAGACAGCTACAGCATATTGTCACATATTTAATGAATTGTCAAATTAGAAGCTTGGGTACATTAAGTAATGTTTGATTACAAAAACAGAGGGAGAGATTAGAGGGAGACAGAACGAGAGAGAAGTTCTCTGTGCAGTCGGAGTGATGAAAACCAGCTGTATCAAGCACACTTGCTACTTTTGCTGAGACCGCAATTAAAACACACACACACACGGACGTGGCTGTGGATTTGCCTATATACACACACGTACGCATGCGCGCGCACACACACACACACACACACACACACACACACACACACACACACACACACACACACATGAATTTTAACACTTTTAACAAAAATCTTGGGAACCCCCTCCCATTTACTGGTTTGACCTCAGCATTAAAGCAGGCACAGACATACACACACACATAGAAACACCAACAAAAAAAACACAACCGCCCAGTTTGTTGGCATGTGGTGTGAATTACTCCTTGAACACCCTGTCTGCCCAAGAGTGAGTGTGTGGGTTTGTATGTGTGCGTGTGTATGCGTGTGTGTTGGCAGGAGTAAGGGAGGCATGTCTGGCAACAATAAGGGACAATTCCACCCAAATTACCACCCTGATTACCACTATATTAAAGAGCCATTTATGGCTTTCATAAACGCTACAACCAAGCAGAGGTGATGCCTGTCTCCTCTCCTATGCCTGTATTCGTAGACGTGTGTGTGTGTGTGTGAGAGAGAGACGAGAATGAAAAAGCATGTGATTCTCTGCTTATTTAAACAAAGTTTGTATTGTGGATTTAGATACTGGTTTATTCAAATGTGCCAGCTAAAATGCAAACCTGCTGAAATTAATTACTGTAGATGACATTTTATGGTTTATACCATGATCACAGAAAACAACTGTTTCTAATTGGTCATCAGGTATCTTGTTTTCCCTGTATTGAAATATATGGGGATATGCAAAATTACTAATAGTATAATTCATATGTTTTGTTTTTCATGAGACAAAACTCCAAGATTTAGGGTTAGGGTTAGGGTTAGGGTTAAGGGGTATAAGAGCGATAATACACTCTTGAGGTCTTCCACTATAAAAGATAATGGACTCAGCGAGGCAAATGTCTTCATCTTTAGCATGCCCTTCAATATTTTTTATCAGGATAAGTTGTTATGTGTTATTCCTTGTAAATCTTAAAATTCTTTGAATATACAAATATTCAAACAACAACTTCAACTCAACAAATGATTTTTAAAAA